>NW_007377925.1:24392-37615 GCF_000475195.1 Diaphorina citri | reverse complement strand
CTTTTTTACCACCTCGCGAAACGGTTGTTCCCAATCTGGTTGACATTTTTATGTGAACAAGCAACATCGGGATACTCCTGTGCTGTCCGCACATCGGCGCGGGGTGGGGGGGGGGGGGGGGGGGGGGCAAAAACATGAAAATCGTTCAATCAACAACCCTTTTTCTTCTTTTTTCGGAATTCTTTTTCCATTAGTTTTTATTTAGTCATTCATTCATCTTTTTTGTCAAGATATAGGCGAAAAACATGAGGGTGAAGACAACAGGATTATGATGTTGAGTTATGATTGGGTGTAATTAATTTTTGAAAAAATCGTCTGGATTTGATGATCAAATTGATCTCGAACGCGGATGTCAAGGTTTCTTTTGTGACGGATCAGACGGATCACCAATCGGACTGTGTTTGACAAATCCGGCTTCAAATTGTAGGCCCGCCACATGCGATAGTGACCATACCCTCGCAGGGAATATCGGGAAAAAATACTCCAGCTGAATTCTTGATTTTCTGAGAGGGACGGTAGTGTTCGTGCTATGGTCAAGGCTCGGATGAGGAGATGAGGACGCTTATATCCATTGGCATGTGGTTTGTTTATTTTCTCTTAGGTCTATATTAGGCTATGGTCGATGGTCAGTTCTCCGTTTTGGGTTAAGCTTATAATATTATCGATCGATGTACCTACAATCAATGGACGATTGATGCTAGGAAGGCGTTTTCCCGTAAAAAGGACCGACGACCCACTCGTTGAGACAGTTCAAATCCCTTTTCCTAAATCAATGAAAAGTTCAAACTTTGACGAGTTCGCACAAAAGCGTGCGAAATAAAACCAATCTGTGACACCCTGGGGTCGTTCTCAATTCATTTCACACCCAGCTTTCTGGTCAAACTGTCATTGAAATACCAACGAAAACATCCTCGCAGTCTATTTGAAACTTTTATTTATTGTTTTTTCATATTCTCGACCTTCCCCACCCCTCCTACTCTTTCTTCTTCTTCTTCACATTCTTCTTCTTCTTTTTCTTCTTCTTCTTCTTCTTCTTCTTGTTCTTTTTCTTCTTCATCTTCTTCTCTTCTTCTTCTTCTTCTTCTGCTTCTTCTTCTTTCTCCTCCTTCTTCTTCACGAATAGGATTTTCCGTGATGTTTTTCAAATATTCGTCCCCTCCCTTCTCCTCTTCCTCCTCCTCCTCTTTCTTTCCACTCTATTCTCCGTTCCCTATTAATTCTATTCTAGCTCCTCTCTCTTCCCCTTTCTTCTCTTCCTCAACAATCTCATGAACTTAGGATATCTATTTCTCATCTTTCTCCTCCTTCTTCTCCTCCTCTTCTTCTTCTTCTTCATCCTCCTCCTTCTCAATTTTTGTCTCCGTCTCCTTCACCTCTTCCTTCTTCTCTCCTACTATTCCCTTCTTTCTTCTCCTTTTTCCTCTTCTATCCTTTCTCCTTCTCCTAGTTTCTCTTCCTCCTCCTACTCCTCCTCCTCCTCCTCCTCCTCCGATCCCCTTCCTTCTGATAATTAATCGCCATTATCAATTTACAAACAGGTGACGCGTATTGCATAATCTTAGGGTGAGAGGAAAGGGGTAACATTTGGACGTCCACTATAAACTGGCAAAAGGGGGCTTTTTCTCTTTTGTTTACTCCTCCTCCTCCTCCGATCCCCTTCCTTCTGATAATTAATCGCCATTATCAATTTACAAACAGGTGACGCGTATTGCATAATCTTGGGTGCGGGGGAAGGGGTAACGTTTGGACGTCCACTATAAACATCCCCCTTTTCTCTTTTGTTTCTAGGTAACCTTTGTTACAAAATCGTTTATTGTTTTCAGTGTGATACAATAAAGTTCGAATTATCATTTTACAATGGTAGTAAAGTTCAAATTATAATATTTCCCTAGCTTTTTGATGATTGAAATTAAATAATGCCTACCTACATAATGATGTTCATTGAACGAACGGATTGTGTTTTAGGATTTAACGCGATGTCGCAGGTTGGATGTCTGTGGTTATCTTTTTGTTCCGTGATTAACTCTGGATTGTCTCGAAGGATTACAACGGTTGCTGAAGGATTTCTTCGATTGATGACATACTCGTGTTTTGGCCAAACTGTTCCACATGTAAAGCAAAATCGTTTGATTTTGGATTTGGGCTTAATTTTATGTTGAGAAAATGAGAACCCAAAAGTGTCCACCACAAAGTAGCAACCAAGCTTTCATTGTGGAAGCAAATTACCTATTTTATTTACATTTCCCTTTTGTTCCTCTTCTTTCTTCTCTTATCCTTCTCCGCTTTCCTCCTCGTTTTGTGTCCATAATTAACCCTCTTGGTCTCAACCTCTCAATGACCTCCCTGGAGGATATCGCATTCCGCATAAAAAAGAAAGAAAGGAGGTGAAGAAGAAGAAGAAGAAGAAGAGGGAGGAGAAGAAGGAGGAGGAGGGAGAAGAAGAAGAAGACAAAAAAAAGTGAACGACGAATTACCTCCATCAATTTCAGCAAACCCTTCTTCCTCCTCTTCCTCCTCCAATTCTTCCTTCTTCTCCTCCTCCCCCTCTGGATCTCCTTCTTCTTATTATTCTCCTCCTCTTCCTCCTTCATCACTCATTTCCTTTCTTTTTTCTCCTGTTGGTATTCCTAATGAAAAGAAATTCCCACGGGTCTCAATCTTTCTCCCTTTCCTTTAGTGAAAATGGGGAAATATTGACACTGGTAGGAGGGGTAAATGGAACCGACAGAGGTAACTGAGACCAAGAGGGGTAACTGAGACCGGTGGGGGTGAGTGGGACCACCCTGTACCATTACGATTGTCTTTGACTTTTTCCAAAATAAGTTGAACCTGTCTAAGTGGGATTTGTCTAAATGGGAAACCTGGATATATATAAGCGGGAAAAAAATCGGTCAGAGACCTTTTTTATGGCTGGCGGAATCGGAAAATATTTTCGGAATAGCGGAATTGGTAACCATTGGAATTTTTGGAATTTGGCGCAGTCGGATACGGCATTCGGTAACAAACACCCCCACAAAAACACAAATGTGAAAAAAAAGGCCAAGTTGCCAAGTTCCTATCCAAAAATGTCGGCCCTTAAAAGTGGTGAGATCAGAAAATTAAGGCCAAGTGTGCACTCCCAATTTTTCGTTTCTGCTGAAAATGCTGGATCTCAATATTCTCAATTCCTTCAACCTTCTCTCAATTTCAACTTGGCAATGTTTTCCTTTTATTTTCATGTTATAATAGGTACCCGTTTGTGCAAGTAAATAAATAAAGTGAATCACTATGGACTGAGGAGTGGTAATGGGAATTCGAAAGCTCTCCAAAACCAACAGTCCAACATTTTGATGTGTGGGTTGTGACTTGTGAGTGAAATTGCAAATTTCCGCCTCTATGTATATCTTTGGAATTACTTGTTATGAGGAGCTGGAATTCGCATGTTTAGAGACCTTGCCTAAATGTGAGTGTGAGTCCTTTAAAAAGTTCATTTATAGACGGACCTAATCTACCTATGAAGCTGAGTAAACCTGCTGAATTGGTTCGTTTTATACTAAATCCTATCCTGTCCTGTCTTCCTTTTCGTTGCTTTCGCTTCCGGGACGATAAGACCTTAACAGTTCTCTTTTCCACCTCTATATCTCTAGCGGAAAAGAGAACTCTTCTTGATTTGTGTGCAGCGTCCACTATTGCATTGCTGACCTCAGTGGTTCCAGCTCCCTCTATCAAACTTCTTAATAGGCGCGCTTATTGGAACTTGGCCTGGCGCACTGCCGTCAGATAAAACAGGACTCAGGAGATGGTTTGACGGGGCATATTCGAGTATTCAACACAATATGGTGTCCCATTGGCCAGCATGTCGCTGCTGTTTTCTTTTATTTTTATGATTATGAACTCTCCAACTGACGCTGAAAACATAATGCGGGGGATATTGTCAAGTGAAGCAGCAATGCTGAGCAGACCTTGCCGTGCTGATCGAACTGAGGGTCGTGGTGCGAAACGCCAGGAACGTGGAACAAAGTTGTTTTGAAGTCCAAACAAATTAATTTGTTTGGACGTAACTTTATTTTTAAAAAGTAAAAATAGCATTGTGTCTTCCTCGTTCTTCTGCCTTGGTCCGCGAGTTCGATTCCCGCCCGGGACGGATGCATCCGTTATCCTGAATGGTAATGTTCGTTCTCGGAACGGCTGGTTTTCTCTCTTCGCTTTCGGGACGATAATACCTTAGCATTTACAGTTCCCTCTATCAAACCTCTTCAAAAATGACACTAATTATTGTTGATTTATGACTTGTGTGGCAACATTCCAAGAAATTTCATCTTGTAAAATCCATTCTTGTTTCATTCTCACCAATGCCAAGACAGCTTTTGTCTTGGCATTTATTTCGAACTATCACACAAGTTTTAGCCGAGGTGGCATTAAAAATGATAACAATTGACAGAACATAGAAGCAGATTGGTGGAAGGTCCGAGTATAAATAATATTTCCAACAATGGTCATGGGTGTGCTTCCCCCTTTTTTTCGACGGCAATAATATCGTGTCCAGAGGGCAAAGTGCTCCCTCGAAATTTTCGGCAGGGCACACCTACCCAAAGGAAACATTGAAGGGAAAGGAACCGATATCATAGCACATTGACAGAACATAGGAGCAGATTGGTGGAAGGTCCGAGTATAAATAATATTTCCAACAATGGTCATGGGTGTGCTTCCCCCTTTTTTCGACGGCAATAATATCGTGTCCTTAAAGAGGGCAAAGTGCTCCCTCGAAATTTTCGGCAAGGCACACCCAAAGGAAACATTGAAGGGAAAGGAACCGATATCATAGCACGAAGAAATGAATGGGTTAACTGGTGAAAAGGGTTAACCACTATATATTATCAAAAAAGCAAGAAACCAGTCAGCAAAATAATGATTGCCAACATTCGCTAACGAATAGGCAGTATGTGTAGACACCTGAAAAAGAGAAATATTCCCGCCCGGGACGGATGTATCCGTTATCCTGAATGGTAATATTCGTTCTCGGAACGGCTGGTTTTCTCCTATCCTGTCTTCCTGTCTCTCTTCGCTTTCGGGACGATAATACATTAGGAGTTACAGTTCCCTCCATCAAACCTCTTCAAAAATTACACTAATTATTGTTGATTTATGACTTGTGTGGCAACATTCCAAGAAATTTCACCTTGTAAAATCCATTCTTGTTTCATCTTTACTCGACAGCTTTTGTCTTGGCATTTATTTCGAACTGTCACACAAGTTTTAGCCGAGGTGGCTTTAAAAATGATAACAATTGACAGGACATAGAAGCAGATTGGTGGAAGGTCCGGGTATAAATAATATTTCCAACAATGGTCATGGGTGTGCTTCCCCCTTTTTTCAACGGCAATAATATCGTGTCCTTAAAGAGGGCAAAGTGCTCCCTCGAAATTTTCGGCAAGGCACGAAGGACCAAAAATGTAGGGGATAGCAAGGTGAAGAGGGGGAGGAATACCACTCACCTGGTGTGTTTCTTCACTCTTACTTTGATGCCGGCGTTGTCCTTTTCTTCCTTTGGGGTGTGAATCGGAAAAAGTGTGTTCACCCTCACCTGGTGTGTTTCTTCACTCTTACTTTGATGCCGGCGTTGTCCTTTTCTTCCTTTGGGGTGTGGATCGGAAAAAGTGTGTTCACTGTGTGGACTGTATGGCGTGATATGTATCGTGTGTAGTGGCACTTTAGGAACTGAGGAGCGGAGAGAGAGAGGCCTATGCTTCGATCTGATATTTTAGTAGGTACCGCGTGACAAGTTGCCTCTCTGGACAAAGTTTACCGGGTGGTGTAGACGTACCGACCCGGTATCGCGTAAACAAGTAGTTTTAGTCATCTTAATCTTACCCACCTTGCTTGAATTTAACCAATAGCATAAATACCCTACCAAAGCCTTAACCTGCTACCTGCTACTTGTTTGTAACTTGTTCAGCAGAAAGGAAATAGGGCGATCGTTCTGGGGTGGGGGGGGGCAAATACAAATGAATGTTTCTGATGTATTTATTGCCGAGTTTCACCTCGTATATTTGTTATGGCGAGAAGAGCCCTATTAAAATTATCGTGTCGCCCCCCACCCTAACCTTTCCCTTCCCTCCCTCTCCCCTCCTTTCCCTCCGCGTCTGGTCTCACACATTCGAGCCCGTGCTGTACATGGCCTTTAATATCTGTCACTTTTCGAGTGCCTCCGTTTATAAACTCTGTATTCGTTTTGACCAGTGGCGGACAGTTCGGGAATCGAAGGGGAGGAAATTAGTGAAAAACTAGAGTGCCGGAATCCCAATATTCCCAATCGAGTGACTGGGTTCCGGTACTATAATTCGGAACCCTATATCAGGAAGCTCGACACTTAACTGTAGCACTCCAACAACCTAAATCAAGGGAAATAACCCAATACTTCCACCGTAACTTGGCACCCTATCAGTAATTTTTTCGCAGTGTGTTTTTGTGATTTTGTTGTCCTGCTGGTTAATCGATTGACAAATTAACGGTCCAAATCCATTCATCATAGCATTACACCTACAAGAATGAATTTGAGATCCACAAATGAGTGAAAAACAAATAAAAATTTCCTTTAAATCATTCGTACCTACGGCTCTGGGTTTAATGTAGTGGGGAAATTTCAGGATTAGAATGAGGGAAGGGTAGGAATTATTTTGTAACAGTTCGGAAAGTATACAAAGTCCTCACCTAGGCCTAATCCAGATTTAAGGATCCCACATTTTGAGGTCCGAAACTCCCTCAAAGGTGGACAATTCTCTCCTTCCAAACATCACTGCCCACTGCCCAAAATGTGAGGTGTACCTTTTTGTCCTTCGGACATGTTTTATAGGATCATAGCTTGCGTTATTATAGTTATCCATATTAAAAGTCCATAAAGGCAAAAAGAAATCGTCCATAAAAATGTGAGGAAAAGATTCATGAATGGTCCACGGACAACCTAGTAAAAATCTGGCCATAAAACAAAATTTCTTATGGCCTTTTTTTATTTTAAGTACGACTTGAGCATGGGAAAACACTTGAGATTCCAGAGGTAGACGGTAGGTACCTCTACACGTAAAGTTAGAAGATTTAAAGCTTGAGCACATGGGATAAGCAAACCCAATGAACCGAACCTATTTTAACGAGACATCCAGGGATGAAAAAAGATGAGGTATAAAAAAATATCTTAGGCCCTTTTTATTTTTCTATAAAATTTTATTGGGATTTCTTTTCCTTTGTTCTTTGAGAGTTTGGTTTACTATCAATTGGGGATTTGGAGGTCTGGTTTTATTGGGATGTTTCGTATGATCTTATGAGAGTAGCCCTAACATCATGACATCTTAATATTACACTAGCTACATATTCTGTGCAGCTTATAGCCAGCCTACATCATGAATAAGGTAATTCTATGATAAAACGCCCTTCGCTTCTGATTACCAAGCAAGTATATTGGGATTTCTTTTCCTTTGTTCTTTGAGAGTTTGGTTTACTATCAATTGGGGATTTGGAGGTCCGGTTTTATTGGGTTTTAATGGGATGTTTCGTATGAACACATGAGAGTAGCCCTAACATTATGACATCTTAATACTACACTAGCTAGCTACACATATTCTGTGCAGCTTATATACCCAAAGCCTATACATTATGAATAAGGTAATTCTATGATAAAACGCCCTTCGCTTCTGATCACCAAGCAAGTCTATTGGGATTTCTTTTCCTTTGTTCTTTGAGAGTTTGGTTTACTATCAATTGGGGATTTGGAGGTCCGGTTTTATTGGGTTTTAATGGAATGTTTCGTATGATCACATGAGAGCAGCCCAAACATCATGACATCTTAATACTACACTAGCTAGCTACATATTCTGTGCAGCTTATACCCAAAGCCTACCTATACATTATGAATAAGGTAATTCTATGATAAAACGCCCTTCACTTCTGATTACCAAGCAAGTAATTTGAAGAACACAAAGAACATTTGGAAACACATGACGAATGTTCTTCCTGATGGGATAATGTTCGTTCTCGGAACGGCTGGCTTTCTCCTATCCTGTCTTCCTTCTCTCTTCGATTTCGAGACGATAAGACCTCCGTTGTTACAGTCCCTGTGTTTTCCTCAGAAAGTTTCCTCTATCAAACCTCAGAAAAGAAAACATGTAATTGTCGTATTGGTCAGCTCCCATGGCGTAGTGGTCACTGCGCTCGCCTTGCACGCGGGAGACCCGGGTTTGATTCCCGGGGGAATGGCGTCAGCTCCCATGGCGTAGTGGTCACTGCACTCGCCTTGCACGCGGGAGACCCGGGTTCGATTCCCGGCGGGGCCAAGAAATTGTATCATGCAAATGATTGATTCCGTGACTGGCTGTTGCGGGGCCCACTCAGCCTCGTGAGGAAAATGAGTAGCTATGACATATAAATAGCGACCGGTGCCAGCATGGTAGGTAAACATTGGATTTTAGGATTATTGAGATTTTGGGAAAAAGTAGTTACAGTCACCTGTAATGGCATTTTCCCCAGGAATCATCCCACAATACCTACGGCTTGCTTCTTCTTCTTTTTCTTCTTCCCCTCCTTCTTTTCCTTCTCCTCCTTCTCCTTCTTCTTTTTCTTCTTCCGCTTCTCCTCCTCCTTCTTCTTCTTCTTCTTCTCCTTCTTCCTCCTTCTCCTTCTTCTTCTCCTCCTCCTCCTTCTCTTCCTTCTCCTTCTTCTCCTCCTCCTCCTTCTCTTCCTTCTCCTTCTTCTTCTCCTCATCCTTCTTCTTCTTCTTCTTCTTCTTCTTCTTCTTCTTCTTCTTCTTCTTCTTCTTCTTCTTCTCCTCCTCCTCCTCTTCCTCCTATTGCTTCTCCTGTATTCCACTCCCCTTCCCTTACCACTTCAGATTTTCCAATTCAATTCAATGTTTATTCAATTTGGATATTTTTTTTCCTTCTTTTATATTATTATGAAAAAAATATTGTTATTAAGTTGCTGTGTATAAGTTGTATCTTTTCCTGCGTTTTTCTTCTGCAACATCTCCTCTTTTTCTTCTTCTATTTCTTCGTCTTCCTTTTCGTACAAAAGACAGAAAAATAATACGAAATCAAGTATCAGGAGATACCAGTCACGAATCAGAGAGGATGGATTTGCTAGAACGATCTCTATGTATATGTAACTGCTGACGTCTTATCGTCCCGAAATCGAAGAGTGGAGGACAGGATAGGAGAAAGCCGGACCCAACCCAACCCAACCCAACCTATTTACAGTAGTACAGCATTTTCTATGTTTCGCGGAATGTTTACTTTCGTCCGACGACACTGGTTTCAAGTTACTTTTTTTTCCCAATTGAAAGTTTTCAAGAACAACTTTTTTTTTTTTTAAGATCACCTGCCGTTGATTTCATATTTCAAGTAGGTAGTTGTCCCCACCCCCTTCCACTCAGTAACAAGGATTTTTCTATATTCCACATACTTCTTGGAAACATTCTAACAGAAGGGAAGAACAAGTTTGTCAGGTATATTTCGGACTTTTTTTCTTGCAGTTTCTGATGTTTGGTTACTTATACCTACCTGACATGTAGATATAAACCTTTGCTATTTCTATTGGAAGGGAAAATTCAGGCTGGGAAATTTCAGGAAAATTCCCTCCCTGTTTAGAGTCCTCCCAGCCAGGTTTTATCAATCAGCATCTTAAAGCTACTGCTTGCTATGATCCCAGCTCCAAGTTATCAAGGGGCGGGGTTATTAAGGGCTAAAACTTACAAAAGTTTTCCATGCTCTTAACTCGTATGTCAACTGTGAAGCTTTTCATACGAGTCATCATGCATAGAATCCCTGAGTATCCGAGTATGTAGAAATCAATGTAAAGGAATGAAAAAGATTCCAAAGATACCTACATCATTAGCAAGAGAAGAGGATTGCGAATTTAAACTGAGCACAGGGTGTGAGGAAAGCATTGAAACAGCTGCATAAAAATATTTAAACCGAGCACGGGGTGTGAAAAAAGTATTGAGACGGTTTGAAAAAGGATGCTGTTATTGAAGCCACAGGTATTTAGAAGTAGAGACCATCAGGCCTTATTAAATTCGTCTTAGCTTAACCTATCTTTTGGGGCAGTTGCCCCTACCCCGAAACCTCAGATTTTTGGAGTTAAGGCCTTATTTAGGTGAGGGGGGCCGAAGAGCCAGCCTGTTATAGAGAAAAAGCCAGCAGCAGCCAGGTCAAAAAGACAAAAATATTCAAATATGTGAAGGGACAAGGGGAACAAGTTTGACAGGAAAGGAGGGCAAAGGAGCAATATCCCCTCTCGAAAAAACCACACGTCATAATATCCTTTTCAAAAGAAAAAGGAAAAATGTGAGGGAGAGAGAGAGAGAGGGAGAGAGAGATTCACTCTATAATTTATGGAAAATTATGCGTTCAGAGATGGTCTTGCTAACCTTTTGTAGCAAAGGATTCAAAAGATATGCTCGAAAAATCAAAAGAAGTTCTGGAAATACAGTTCTCAGAGAGTATTAGGTACCAAATACTCGTACATGGGTAATTGGGTACTAGATTATAGTTGAATGTTCTAGGTAAATCTAGACTGTCACATCAACAACCACAAGAACGTTTCCTTGGAAAACGGAAAAAGCAAGAAACCAGTCAGCAAAATAATGATTGCCAACATTCGCTAACGAATAGGCAGTATGTGTAGACACCTGAAAAAGAGAAATTGATAATTGGATGAAAAAAGGGAAAACACGAAAAAGACTGTGTGGCTGTGGAAAGAAGGAAGGAGACGAAAAAGAGAAAGACTGTGTGGAAAGAAGGAAGGAGACGAAAAAGAGACAGACTGTGTGGAAAGAAGAAAGGAGACGAAAAAGAGACAGACTGTGTGGAAAGAAGAAAGGAGACGAAAAAGAGAAAGACTATGTGGAAAGAAGGAAGGAGACGAAAAAGAGGAAGACTATATGGAAAAAAAGAAGAGACGAAGAATAGAAACAGTATATGGAAAGAGGGAAGAGACGAAAAAGAGTTAAGGGAAGAGACGAAAAAGAGGGAAGGGAGAGACGAAAGAGAAAAGCACTATATGTGGAAAGAAAGAAGAGAGATCTTTTCTGAATGCGAATTATGTCTTTTGATAAATTATATACAGCATTTTCCTAGCATACCTATATTATTATTTACACAAGAAATACAAGAGAAAGTCTGTGAACGAGAGAAACGAGAAGAAGAAGGAGGAGGAAGAGGAAGGAGAAGAAGGTAAACCCCACGAGGAGAAAAGAACGAGAGGAGAGGAAAATAATAAGCGAAAAAGGGAAGAAGAAGAAGAAGAATCGGAGAGAGAAAAGAGTTGGGATGAAAAAGTTAAAAAGCAAGAAGACTTAATTTAACAATTGAATAATTTACAATTACAAAAATACAATTTTATTTATCCAAGCAAGCGAATGCAAAAAGATGAACACAGGGACTGATGCTCATGCGAGGAGAAGAGCACTTTGCTTTCTCGGAAATGATAAAATTAGGAAGGTAGGTACCTGAAAGAAGAGATGAGAGCTACATAGGGAAAAGAGTGGAGAGAATGGAAGTGAGGGGGAGAAAAGGGCGAGGTAGGCCGAAGAAAAGGTGGAAGGATTGTGTCAATCAAGACCTGGGTGAGGAAAATTTATCAGGACATGAGGTACACAATAGGGCTGCCTGGAAGAGACTGACCCTATTTAAATAGGGAAAGGCTAGGAAGAAGGAGAAGAAGAAGAAGAAGAAGAAGAAGAAGAAAGGTTGTAAAATTTTAGTTATTGAGTTGTACTAGTCCACTTTTAAAAAGTCGACCGATGTCGACTGAAGCGTCCACACTGCCTCGACAACATAGATTCACCTCGTCGATCGACGGCCGGTCGACAGTGTTTGGACACACCTAAAGATTTCACTCTCAGTTGATTTCCTACAATAATTTACAATTACAAAAATACAATTTTATTTATCCAAGCAAGCGAATGCAAAAAGATGAACACAGGGACTGATGCTCATGCGAGGCGAAGAGCACTTTGCTTTCTCGGAAATGAAATTAGGAAGGTACCTGAAAGAAGCGATGAGATCTACATAGGGAAAAGAGTTGAGAGAATGCAAGTGAGGGGGAGAAAAGGGCGAGGTAGGCCGAAGAAAAGATGGAAGGATTGTGTGAATCAAGACCTGGGTGAGGAAAATTTATCAGGACATGAGGTACACAATAGGGCTGCCTGGAAAAGACTGTGACCCTATTTAAATAGGGAAAGGCTAGGAAGAAGAAGAAGAAGAAGAAGAAGAAGAAGAAGAAGAAGAAGAAGAAGAGAGGTTGTAAAATTTTAGTTATTGAGTTGTACTAGTCCACTTTTAAAAAGTCGACCGATGTCGACTGGAAAGAAGGAAGGAGACGAAAAAGAGATACACTATACATATATGTATTGTGGAAAGAGGGAAGAGACGAAAAAGAGTTAAGGGAAGAGACGAAAAAGAGGGAAGGGAAGATACGAAAAAGAGTTAAGGGAAGAGACGAAAATTAAGGGAAGAGACGAAGAAGAAGATGAAGCGTCCACACTGCATCGACAGCGACGACATAGATTCACCTCGTCGATCGACGGCCGGTCGACAATGTTTGGACACACCTAAAGATTTCACTCTCAGTTGATTTCCTATGATAAAACGGTGGGCCCGAATTATCTCGACTCTCGCCTGAGAAAGCACCCGACTAAAACGTAAAATGAAAATTTCATTTGGCAGCAAAGGGGTAGAGGTAGAGTAATTGAAAATACCACACCAAACTGACTGAACAGTAAGCTACAATAATCCCTTTATACCTAACCCGTTTTCTTTTGAGAAAAAAAAAAAAAAAATTTCTCCCCGTTTTTGTGGGTATTTTTTAAAAAATTATTATTTTAAAATTAAATTTTTTAACGTTCCATTCATCGTCCATTTATTGTGTGATGCTTTGTTTTTAATTCCGGAGGGCAGAGGGCGGGCAGAGGAGCGCGGTAAAGTACGGCAAGTAAGGTGCGGTGTTCGGATTCTCTGTTAACTTCTTGTCGGTGAGAGAGATTAGTTTTCCACACATGAATTTTCATGCAGCTTTTCAATTTTCTTTGAAAATCCATGCAAATTCTTTTTCATCTTTTTTTAAATGCGCCAGTTGAAATTCTAGGAATAAAATCTAAATTAGTTTTTTTTAGTTTTCAATTCTACTAATGTTTAAAGGTGTTTCCTTATTTCAACCGTTTAGCAGGTTCTAGCGTGAAACAAACCAACCAACTCGTT
>NW_007377925.1:2547-23985 GCF_000475195.1 Diaphorina citri | reverse complement strand
GTTCTTATTACTATAGCAAAGAATCTACGATAAATAATGGCAACTAACTACTTAATGTTCACTGTCGAAAGTTGGCATAATTAAAGAGAGGTTTTATACCAGTCTACACTTCACAAAAATCATATCGACACGTATACTTTATGCATGGATAATCTTTTGATCATTTTTTTTTTTTTCAAGTTTTATGTACTGTTTGAAGTTTAAATGTCTAACTCTGCAGTACCTTGATTTTATGTTCAACCTACCTTACCATTTAGTGATTAAAATACTTGAACCGCTCGTTGTGCTGGGTGCGAAAAACGGAACGTTGTTTATTGTAAGTAGCAGGTAATAATCTCAGCAACTAAGTAAGACTATAAGTTAATCGTGTAGAAGGTAAGGGTTTAATTTTTTTTTCATTTTTTCTTGCCTTCCTTTATTTTTTAACCAAAGTTAGCACTTTTAACTCACCTTTCGTATGTCCACTGATTCTTCTTTCGAAAATAAATTATGTCCCACAGATACGATGTGTCTGTAACGGGTGTCCGTGGATAATTAGTCTCGCTGCTTTCATTGCAGGGGACTAAATTGAGCTTCTAATACTATCATTGCCCATTAGGGATGAGTTTATAATTTGACGCTAATGGAAGTTAGTGATTCATGCATGGATCATGGATCAACAACAAAGAACACAAAAAAAAAAAAAAAAAAAAAAAAAAACAAAGAAGAGAGAAGAAAAACCTTCTAAAACTGTCTTTTTTATTTTTTTTTTTTTTTTTTTTTTTTTTTTTTTTTTTTCAAAATAGGTATTTATTCTTGGCAGATCTTTTCTGAACCGAGCGTTTTCTATCAGAATCATCCCTCAGGATGACTCCTTCAGTTCCAATGGGCCAAATTTGAAGAGGCATTCGAAGAACAAGATGAACAAAAACCATCCCTTGGACTCTATGGCGTTTTTTGTGATATATGTGATGAGATGTGAAAGCAGAACTTGTTTGTCAAAGGAAAATTTGTACACACACACACACACACACACACACACACACACACACACACACACACACACACACACACACACACACACACACACATGGCCTTGCTGCTTAGCATGTAAATAAATAAATAAATTATTCAGTACACATGCGAGAACTGATTCGACACCATTACAAGAGGCTAGAAGATTTCAGGAACAAAGATTGGTGTAAAGATTTCAAGACAGTATAGGGTATAGGACATGCACTTCTGTACACATACAAATCCTCTTAAATCCTTTGCAACTGACCAATTAATTGGATTGGAATGTTAATGGACTCCAGTGGTACGGGGGGCACTCCAAGGTTTAGGTGTAGGGGCAAACAGCCTTAAAGGACGGGTTAACCTTATACGAATCTGATCAGTCTCAAGTCAAAATTGACCAATCAAATGCCTTGAGACTATGCTTAGCACGAACTTAAGAGCCAGCATTTTGTTCATAAATATGGGTGTCACACCCATATTTATGAACAAAATGCTGGCTCTTAAGTTCGTGCTAAGCATAGTCTCAAGGCATTTGATTGGTCAATTTTGACTTGAGACTGATCTAAGAACGATCATTCTTCTCCAACCAAATCCTCTCCAACCAAATCCTACCCATGAATACCTCTCCAAGAATACCTCTCCAACCAAATCCTACCCATGTTGACGTTGATATTTTATGAAGTGCCCTATTTTTACATTATAATAAGGTTGCCCTGATTGATAGAACTTGTTCATTGTAGACCATCCAGACTAATCCAGCAGAATCTTTGTAACATTGGAGTGACGAGTGTTGTATTTTGCGGGTGTTGACCTTTTCACCCATAACTACCCTTCACCCCCCACAAAAAGTTGCTTTTTCCTTTTGAAATTGCTCCTCTTTTGGCGAAGGCCGTTTCCCCTCTTTTGGTGTGATAGTGCCTGTACTAAACCGGAGGCCTCTGTCTCAAATCGAGAGAAATCTTCCTGTCGCAACCGATCCTGCTCGAGTTGGAAGCTCCCTTGAAAATTTGCGGTAAGTTCAACTAGTTGTCTCATTACAAATTTTCATCAGTAAGTGGTTTCTTCAGTGAACGCGGTTTTATTTGAAATCAGCTGATATAGTTACAGTGTTGCCGGATGAAAATTTCCTGCTAAAATGAGGGAGTGCATTTTTTTGGCAGGAAATGATGATTGAAAAAATACTGGGTGTATCAAAATTCAAAAACCTTAGGCACTATTAAATTTTAATGGTGAAGATAAGCAACTTTGCGTGTGGTTGGTCGTTGGTATATGGATATTTTTTATCTGGGTACGGTAATCGCAATATAAGGAGGCGGGTAATTTGTAGCAGAAGGAAGTTAACTGTCGTTAAAAGCTCAACAGCTATTATTATTATTATTATTATTTATTAGTCAGCTTACATGGCGTAGTGGTCACTACGCTCGCCTTGCACGCGGGAGACCCGGGCTCGATTCCCGGCGGGGACAAATTTTAGGATTATTGAGATATTGGGAAAATTTTACAATGCTGCAGTGAGTACCAAAGTTGTGACATAATAACACAAAGAAACTGCATTTACATTTTATTATTATTATTTACTGTTTTTTTTTGATTGATAGAACTTGTTCATTGTAGACCATCCAGACTAATCCAGCAGAATCTTTGTAACATTGGAGTGACGAGTGTTGTATTTTGCGAGTGTTGACCTTTTCACCCATAACTACCCTTCACCCCCCACAAAAAGTCGCTTTTTCCTTTTGAAATTGCTCCTCTTTTGGCGAAGCTCGTTTCCCCTCTTTTGGTGTGATCGCGCCTGTACTAAACCATAGGAAATCCAAGATGGTGCAGAATTGGTTCCGTTTCCGAAAGGAAAAATCAACTAAACTTAACCATCAGCTCAACTGGGGGCTCGTTCCTTCTCTCTTCGATTTCGGGACGATACGACCTTAGCAGTTACAGTTCCCTCTGTCAAACCTCTTTGAGACTTTTTCTTCCTAAATCGGACTGACGATAAAGTGGTTCGGTTTAAAAGCTAATGGATAAGTTAAAGCGCGTTCCCACGGTTCAACTTCTTTTTGTTGAATTTAAAAGTAGAATCAACTTTTTGCTGTTGAATTTGAAAGTTAAATCTAAATCAATTTTTTGCTGTTGAATCTAAAAGTTGTTCAACTTTCTGCTTTGAAATTAAAAGTTGAATCAACTTTCTGCTTTGAAATTAAAAGTTGAATCAACTTTTTGCTGTTGAAATAAAAACTATTTGGGGACGTTTTGCAAGCCCATTTCCAACGAAGGAATCAAGGATTTTTTTTTTTTTTTTTTGTAAAAGAAGGAATTTTTTTTATTTATTATATCATTTATATTATGTTACATACCTACCTACCTTAATTTTACATCTTTGTCTTCGTGCATTAACCTTACTTGTTCCAAGTCCTTTGCGTCTTATAGGTGTTACGGGATGAGCCCGGAGAGCGGGTAAACCTCTAGGATTTCCCGGTACTATTACCGAGAATTCCGGGAAATGTTATTCTAGATTTTACCGGGAAATCCTGAGTTTACTTGTCCCAAGTCTTTGCGTCTTATAGGTGTTACGGGATGAGCCCAGAGAGCGGGTAAAACCTAAAGGATTTCCCGGTAAAACCTGGACTAAAAATTTCCCGGTAAACCCTTGACTACCGGGAAATGTTATAGAAGGGAGACACTCTCTCCCTTCTAATCTAGATTTTACCGGGAAATGTTATAGAAGGGAGACATTTTCTGCCTTCTATATTCTAGATTTTACCGGGAAATGTTATAGAAGGGAGACATTTTCTGCCTTCTATATTCTATTTTTTACCGGGAAATCCTAGGTTTATCCAATCTCTCGGCTTATGCCCGTAACATAGGTATCTAAAATTCATTGAGTAGAGTAGAGATAGGTAAAGAGTGCGGGAGTTACGAAAACAGAACTACTCTTTGCAGTGAACTACTCAGTGAGTCAGATACAAACTGCCTATATGGGGAGTTGAAGAGTGAGTTACACGTTTTAGCATCTGACTCATTGACTGAGTAGTTCTTTTTTTATAACTCGAATGAAAATTTGTATTCTTTTCACGTCACAATATAAGGAATGTTATAAAATGGTTGTAAAAATAAAAATGACTATCTATCACCAGAATGAAAATTTGTATTCTTTTCACGTCACAATATAAGGAATGTTATAAAATGGTTGTAAAAATAAAAATGACTATCTATCACCATATTATCTAATATAGATGGATGGGTTCTTGATAATTAAAATAAAGTAAATAATAAACACTGAAAAAGCTATGCGAAAGAGTGAAAAAAATATGTGATTACTCGGCTGGGGGTTGAACCCACGCCCTCCTGTTTACCAGGCGAGCGTCTTGATCAAAACCGAGGCACTAAATAAGGAGATCAAGATCAAAAAAAAGAGGTTTGATAAAGGGGAACTCTAACTACGAGGTCTTATCGTCCCGAAATCGAAAAGAGAAAAAAATATGTGATTACTCGGCTGGGGGTTGAACCCACGCCCTCCTGTTTACCAGGCGAGCGTCTTGATCAAAACCGAGGCACTAAACAAGGAGATCGAGATCAAAAAAGAGGTTTGATAAAGGGGAACTCTAACTACGAGGTCTTATCGTCCCGAAATCGAAAAGAGGACAGGATAATAGAAAGCCAGCCGTTCCGAGAACGAACATTATCCCATCAGGATAAAATCCGCCCCGGGCGGGAATCGAACCCGCGACCTTTCAAGTTAACTAGGCTGACTTCAAAATCTGGGCTCAGCTTTAATAAAAGCTATAGCAAGATTTTAGCAAGCCGTGTTGGCCCTCAATAAAGGGTCGTATTTTTCTTGTAGAGGTAAAAAAAACCCTAAAGTAGATTTAGCTAAAAACCTCGGGCAAGGAAAATACGGCTGAAGCTATACCAAGCAGTGTTGCCAGAAACAGCGTAAACAATTCAATAAGCAGACAAGTCATAGGTGTTGCCAATTTGGTCCGTAATGTTCCGGTAGCGCTCCTTTTCCGCCACAAGGTCATCTGGGAAAGTCAAGAGAATACTGGATTAGAATCCTTCTAAAAGAATAAGAACTAGACAAGATTAGTTGAATGCCACGAAATAAAAAAGTCAAGTCATAGGTGTTGCCAATTTGGTCCGTAATGTTCCGGTAGCGCTCCTTTTCCGCCACAAGGTCATCTGGGAAAGTCAAGAGAATATTGGATTAGAATCCTTCTAAAAGAATAAGAACTAGACAAGATTAGTTGAATGCCACGAAATAAAAAAGGAGAAGAAATAGGCCGGATTAGTTAAATGTTAAATGAAAAAGAAGTTTGGCTGACAGGGTTAGGTAAAATTTATGATTTAGTTAAAATATTTGTGTTAGTTAGTTAGTTATTTAGGAAAAATATTACGAGTTAGGTAAAAATATTTAAAATGGGTAAAATTTTCGAGTTAGGAAAAAGATGCGATCTATTTGGGTATCAAATACCAGCAGAAAATTACCTAGGTATAAAATAGATACTACCTATAGGTATCATATACCGAACATATGAATGAAGAAGCTTTTGTGAGACACACAAAATTTGTATTAAAAAAGTCAAGAAAGCATTTTTTTGTGGGAAAAGGCAGTGGTTAAAGAGGCCATTTGAATTCGGAAAGGAAATCCGAAAGTCTCATTTAACGTAGAAAGGGGGACTTCGAAATTTTTGGAGAGGACATCAGAAAAGTTTTTTGCAGAGGTTTGGAGAAGATTGATGTTTTTGAGAGTAACCTAAATCAGATGGTGATGAATTGCTAGGAGGTATGCTGAAAAAAAAAGTGAAAACTCTCTAATGGAAATACTGAAGGAGAATGGTGGAAAGTTTCCACACACAGCAAATGGAAGAACTAAGGCTGAGAGTAAAATAGTAGAAAATGGAAACTATAATTTCCAAGAAATTGAAGAATCGAGAGATTTCAAGAAAAAACGAAGAAATGGAAAAGAAAATCAGAAAAAGCTCTCGAATGGAAATTCCGTCTAAAACACTACACATTTAATAGAAATTAGAAATGTCATGACAAAAATTAATTACTGGGTTAATAATGATGGTTAGGTGACACAGTTGAAATTTTCGTACCTGAAGATGCGTGAATCTGAATATTGACGAAAATGCAGCCTTGGAATTAAACTAAATCACATCCTTAGAATATTTCAGCTAGATCCCCATTAGGAATAAGATATTAATTTCTCGGCAAAATTACAACTTTGGGTCGTTTTTTGGACTCTTGTGTCCTTTTTACGAATCACCCTATGAGTTTTAACTTCCCCTTCTCCTCTAGTTTAAATCTAAGTCGGTTTGTTCCGCGATACCTCTCGCAATTTGGGCAACCTTTTTGAAAGTTTGCCCCATTTTAGCAACCTTTTCTACGAGTTAGGAAAACTGTTTGGGTTAATAATGATGGTTAGGTGACACAGTTGAAATTTTCGTACCTGAAGATGCGTGAATCTGAATATTGAGGAAAATGCAGCCTTGGAATTAAACTAAATCACATCCTTAGAATATTTCAGCTATGTAAATCCCCATTAGGGATAAGTTATTAATTTCTCGGCAAAATTACAACTTTGGGTCGTTTTTTGGACTCTTGTGTCCTTTTTACGAATCACCCTATGAGTTTTAACTTCCCCTTCTCCTCTAGTTTAAATCTAAGTCGGTTTGTTCCGCGATATCTCTCCCAATTTGGGCAACCTTTTCTAAAGTTTGCCCAATTTTAGCAACCCGAATTCTGCAGGTTCACCGAAAAATATAATATCACTCAGAAAAAGTGGTTGGTTGGGTGGGTGGAAGATATCAGAGAATTGGGAACCCTGCCAGCTGCCAGTAACTAAATATCTACCTAAATCTTTTTTTTTTTATATGGAATTCACCCGAAAATTCAAGAAGAACAGAAGAGAAGAATGAAAAGTTAGGATTGTTTAAATAAATAAATAAAATAAATACATATCGGCATTTGATTTATTATTAGGACACTTATCTATCTAAGAGTAATAAATAATTAAAACTAAAAATTTGGTATTTGGTAACGTACAGCAAATTTCGAGGTAAAGAGGTAGGTTTTTCGGGCGTTTAAATTTTTCGTGGTAATTCTCTAGACAGGCCAGTGGTAAGTCGATCGAAGCATTTTACTTTAAGATTTCACCTTTTTTTTTATTTTTAGCGGTCGAAAAAATCTAAGAGTAATAAATAATTAAAACTAAAAATTTGGTATTTGGTAACGTACAGCAAATTTCGAGGTAAAGAGGTAGGTTTTTCGGGCTTTTAAATTTATCGTGGTAATTCTCTAGACAGGCCAGTGGTAAGTCAATCGAAGCATTTTACTTTAAGATTTCAGCATTTTTTGATTTTTAGTGGTCGAAAAAAGATCTAAAGTGTGTGATATGAGGTAAATATGATAAGTACTGTCTTCAGTTGTTAACTACTAATTAATTTAGTTCGGTACGCAACTTTTTAGCCCTTTTTTTCAAGTTTGGCATTTGCTTTTCTCTGGGGAAGAAAGGGCAAAGTCGGTTTGTTCCGCTGTGCTGACCCACGATGCAAAAATTGGCCCATTTTTATTCCCATTCTGTCATCAAAATCACGCCGGAAAAATGCCATAAACGACGAGGTAAAATAGTTTTTTAATGGAAAAAATGCTCGATTTTTAGAGCAGTTGGAAGATGTTTAGAATAGTTGCGAGAGAATTGGCCACAGTGTCTCGAGGTTAAGCAACCCCGAGCCGGACCACAAAATGGAGGGGTGACATTTAGTTGACCAATTCGGTGAAGGTCTGATCCAGATCGTCGCAAATGTATTTGTACTTCTCCTTCTCGTTAACCAACTCATCTAAAGGGAGGAAGGAAAAAAGAAAGAAACGAATTAGAACAGAAAATGGGAAGAAACAAACAAATAAAAAAAAAGAAAAAAAAAATAATAATAAAAATTGGGGAAAAACGTAAATAAATAATAATAATCATAGAGAGATTGGAGAGTTCTTGCACCGCTAACTTTCGTGACGATAATTGAAACGTGACGAAAATTGACCAAAACGCGTTTCTATGCATGGGCAGAAACGAGTTTTTGTCAAATAACGTTCAAGAATTTAATTGACGGGACGCTAATTTTGGTTGCAAAAACTCTCTTAATATACAGAACAAGACTAAAATAAAAACAATATAGAAGGGAGACATTTTCTGCCTTCTATATTCTAGATTTTACCGGGAAATCCTAGGTTTATCCAATCTCTCGGCTTATCCCCGTAACATGGATATCTAAAATTCATTAACATTGAGTAGAGTAAAGATAAGTAAAGAGTGCGGGAGTTACGAAAACAAGAAGGGAGACATTTTCTGCCTTCTATATTCTAGATTTTACCGGGAAATCCTAGGTTTATCCAATCTCTCGGCTTATCCCCGTAACATAGGTAGGTATCTATAATTCATTAACATCATTGAGTAGAGTAGAGGTAAGTAAAGAGTGCGGGAGTTACGAAAACAGAACTACTCTTTGCAGTGAACTACTCAGTGAGTCAGATACTAGCTGCCTGTATGGGGAGTTGAAGAGTGAGTTACACGTTTTAGGATCTGACTCATTGACTGAGTAGTTCACTGAAAAGAGTAGTTCTTTTTTATAACTCACTCACTCTTTACATAGTGGCGCTTATTTAGCGGCGATTCCGTGTACTAATGCTGATTCACTCATCTCCTTGCATGGGAAATGGGTTGTAATCAATCAGTAAGATATGTTTACACTATGTCGACAAAACTTCCATTGGCCGAATACCATCCTGGCCCGACGTTGCTGCAAACCGAGTCCACACTGGCGCGTTCCATAGGGCGTTGCTGGATGAGGCTTGACGAATAGAGGCCCCGTTTACACCTGACCTATAATACCCATACCGATATTTTTCCACCAATGAGAATCAAAACAATATTAAAAAATAAATAATATAACATCGTGTGTGCAGATGATTTATTTTTACATGCTTTTATTTAACGTAAGATAGTTATGTTTGTTTGTTGCTTGTTTATATGTCTGTTTGTAATATTCAATAACCAACACATAAATAAATATTATGAGTGACCCGTTGTACTACTAAAGGATTATTTGAAGCAGAATTAACAGAAGCGTTAAGATTCAAGCAGAAATATAAAATAGTCATTCACAAAGATCTTTGTTGTAACATTACTTTTTTTAATCCAGATTTCATTTTGGTCAATTCGGGGACCTTTTAATACGCAATGTTGTACTGCAATTTGCCGAATTTTGGCCATAAGAAGGGACAAAAAGTCTTCTTTATCGAGGTAAAGTAAAATTCTAAAGCTATTCAGTGAGCAATAGAATTTCTAATGATGCCTACTTATCACTTATTTTGCAGTATAATTCATGCAGCTTCATGCAAAATTCATCATAACATACAGATCTACATTATTATACGTGCCTATCTAATATTCGTAGCTCGAGAAATCACTCAAATTAATCAAAAACACTCAAATTAGTGTTAATTTTAAGGAAATCAAGCGGACCGGTAGGCACACGAACGTCAAGAGAATTCGAAAAGCCGCCCATAAAATAGGATTTCAAGGGTTTTCGGTATTGCAAATTTCATTGCGTTGATTCTGAACTAGTCAAAATGTATAAAAACATGAGTGTTTCTCAAGCCACGAGTGGTTTTCCTTTTTCTAAAGCTATTCAGTGAGCAATAGAATTTCTAATGATGCCTACTTATCACTTATTTTGCAGTATAATTCATGCAGCTTCATGCAAAGTTCATCATAACATACAGATCTACATTATTATACGTGCCTATCTAATAATATTCG
Organism: Diaphorina citri; assembly: GCF_000475195.1. Lineage (NCBI taxonomy): Eukaryota > Metazoa > Arthropoda > Insecta > Hemiptera > Psyllidae > Diaphorina > Diaphorina citri. Next base: position 14,174 of record NW_007377925.1, on the reverse strand, counting down.
TAGCTCGAGAAATCACTCAAATTAATCAAAAACACTCAAATTAGTGTTAATTTTAAGGAAATCAAGCGTGCCGGTAGGCACACGACCGTCAAGAGAGTTCGAAAAGCCTCCCATAAAATAGAATATCAAGGGTTTTTGGTATTGCAAATTTCATAAATTTCATTGCGTTGATTCTGAACTAGTCGAAATGTCTAAAAACATGAGTGTTTCTCAAGCCACGAGTGGTTTTCCTTGAAAGGGAAAACCGAAGCACCTAAATTTTTCAATTCAAGCGAAATAAATAGAAAAACAATATTTACCTGTGTTATTTTCGTTGGTTTTAGGACGGCGCAAATGAAAAATCACAGCTCAAGCGAAATAAATAGAAAAACAATATTTACCTGTGTTATTTTCGTTGGTTTTAGGACGACGCAAATGAAAAATCACAGCTAAAAAAAAACTCAAAAATAAGCGAAGTTCAGCGAGAGGAAAAAAGGACAAAACACAAATCGGTGTGACAAAAAGCAAAAGAAAATCGGAAGCCGTGTCAAAGCTGGATCCCTAAAGGGAATTTAGCTGGAAAACAACTGCGTTAGGAGAAGCAATCCTTAAAAACCGTGGTGTAAAATGTGAAACGCCACGCGTTATGCGTCTCTTTAAACGCCAAGGTACGGACAAAATTCATAAATGAAATGATAATAATGGTCAAGTTATTAAAAAAAACAAGCGAAATAAATAGAAAAACAATATTTACCTGTGTTATTTTCGTTGGTTTTAGGACGGCGCAAATGAAAAATCACAGCTAAAAAAAAACTCAAAAATAAGCGAAGTTCAGCGAGAGGAAAAAAGGACAAAACACAAATCGGTGTGACAAAAAGCAAAAGAAAATCGGAAGCCGTGTCAAAGCTGGATCCCTAAAGGGAATTTAGCTGGAAAACAACTGTGTTAGGAGAAGCAATCCTTAAAAACCGTGGTGTAAAATGTGAAACGCCTCTTTAAACGCCAAGGTACGGACAAAATTCATAAATGAAATGATAATAATGGTCAAGTTATTAAAAAAAAAAATCAATTTATTCAATGTCAGAAAAGTTTCCCTCAGAGTAATGTCCCCCATGAGGTAGTGAAAACTTGAATAGACTTTCTTTCCTAAAGGTGATATTTAATTTTCATCCCTTCTCATAACTAAAGATGGTCCTAATGCCGACCCTTGAGGGACTATCAAATTCGTTTAACCTCAAAATTTAACCCATGATATTAAGCTCGAAATATTTCTTAAACCACTTTCAACTTCAACTGATTTTACAGGTAATTTTCTAAACTAGAATCCTCAATAAATATTATACCAATTAAAAGAACACAGAATAAAACTAATAAAGTCAAACGCGGTTTAAAAATCATTTCATAGAAATTTTATTCTTCTTGAAGAAATTAAAACGTTCTTTAAAAATATAAAATAATAATAAATATGTTTTTAAATTTTATAATTAAAATATAGTGGTGAAAAATAAATAAAGTAAGAGATTTTAAAACTAACTATGATCTAAATTTGCAAGGGAGAAAAAAAAAAATCTAGAACTTTATCAATAGAGAATTGATAAAGTCATGTAATGTGTAACTTGAGAAAATGTGATTTTTAATGCTTGAATTTTTTTATCACTAAATTTATCCTTCATTTACATAATAAGTACCTACCAAAGGGAACCAAAAAGTACCAAAATTTGGATCAATTCTTTACTTGCAATACATACTTATTTGTTTGTAGGTTCTCTGGTACCAATCTAGGTACTTCCATGCTTACATTTTGTAACAATATACCTTACGATATTTGTCTTTTCTGTCGTAGAAGAAGTTTCAAAAATCACATTTTCCAAGTCGAAAAAAAAATGGCAAACAATATATTATCAAAATAATGCAAAATGAAATCGACAAAAAGCTAATTTCTTCTAAATATAATTAAAAACAAGACCATATAGCGCTATTAATTAATTATAAATCTATTAAATTTATTTAATTAAAAAATAAATAAAAGGTGAAGAAGTGAAGTTTTGAAAATGAAAAAAATACAACAAAAACGTGTTATGTAAGAAAAAAAGATAAAAATGGCAGATTTCATGTTGTAAATTATTATAATGAAATTAAAAAGAAGCAGAAGCAATTTAGAAAGAAAGTGCAGACTGGTGTTAAACCACTTTGCACCGGGCGGACCTCATACCCGCGACCTAGCGCTTACAAACCAGGCGCTAGCTACCACCTTTCAAGGTAACTAGGGTGGCTTCAAAATCTGGACTCAGCTTTAATTAAAGCTATAGCAAGATTTTAGCAAGCCGTGTTGGCCCTCAATAAAGGGTCGTATTTTTCTTGTAGAGGTAAAAAAAAAACCTAAAGTAGTAGCGTATTTTCCTTTCATAATGTTAATGCACATTAGTTAAAAGTGAAATTTTCTTTCAAACCAACATCAATTAATTCAACATTCTACCAATTTCTTTATCAAATGAGCTGAAATTGCTGAATCGTGAATCGTATACAAGTATTGCATCTTTCTCCTAATGATGGTAAAAACAAGACCATATAGCGCTATTAATTAATTATAAATCTATTAAATTTATTTAATTAAAAAATAAATAAAAGGTGAAGAAGTGAAATTTTGAAAATGAAAAAAAAAATACAACAAAAACGTGTTATGTAAGAAAAAAGATAAAAATGGCAGATTTCATGTTGTAAATTATTGTAATGAAATTAAAAAGAAGCAGAAGCAATTTAGAAAGAAAGTGCAGACTGGTGTTAAACCACTTTTAGTTTTAGGGCAAAATAAAATCCAACTTGTATTTAATTATCAAAAGAAATCGTCCTGCCGAGAAATCTTCCTGAAATACATATCTTAAAAGTGAAATTTTCTTTCAAACCAACATCAATTAATTCAACATTCTACCAATTTCTTTATCAAATGAGCTGAAATTGCTGAATCGTATACAAGTATTGCATCTTTCTCCTAATGATGAAATAACTACCCAAGGCCAAAGTTGGTAAAAGACGTAAAAGTCAGTAAAGATCTGATTAAATTAAAATACAACCTCATTTACTGCACCTTCTACATTTAAAATTCAGAGATAATTCCATGATACCAGACATTGTAGGAATAGGAAAGTATGTACGTAAGACTGACTGAGAAGAATATGAAGGAAATATTTAAATACTAACCTAAAATAAATACTTTCTCTTGATAGACCAAATTCATGTGTAATATAATCAATGAAAAATACCAATTCATTTTGGCCAAATTTCGTAGCTTACAGAGACAAAAACCTATCTGCTAAAATTTAAATAAAACTTTGTTTCATGTAAAAAAAAAAAAATGAATCTTAACAACTAATGGATGGAAATGGAAACAAAAACAACATCTAGTGACGGGATTTCATTTGGGAATGGTTTCACAAGATGCGAATGAATCTTAACAACTAATGGATGGAAATGGAAACAAAAACAACATCTAGTGACGGGATTTCATTTGGGAATGGTTTCACAAGATGCGATCTATTTGGGTATCAAATACCAGCAGAAAATTACCTAGGTATAAAATAGATACTACCTATAGGTATTATATACCGAACATATGAATGAAGAAGCTTTTGTGAGACACACAAAATTTGTAATAAAAAAGTCAAGAAAGCATTTTTTGTGGCAAAAGGCAGTGGTTAAAGAGCCCATTAGAATTCGGAAAGGAAATCCGAAAGTCTCATTTAACGTAGAAAGGGGGACTTCGAAATTTTTGGAGAGGATATCAGAAAAGTTTTTTGCAGAGGTTTGGAGCAAAAGATTGATGTTTTTGAGAGTAACCTAAATCAGATAATCAGATGGTGATGAATTGCTAGGAGGTATGCTGAAAAAAAAAAAGGTGAAAACTCTCTAATAGAAATACTGAAGGAGAATGGTGGAAAGTTTCCACACACAGCAAATGGAAGAACCAAGGCTGAGAGTAATATAGTAGAAAATGAAAACTATAATTTCCAAGAAATTGAAGAATCGAGAGATTTCAAGAAAAAACGAAGAAATGGAAAAGAAAATCAGAAAAAGCTCTCGAATGGAAATTCCGTCTAAAACACTACACATTTAATAGAAATTAGAAATGTCATGACAAAATTCGAAAAGAGGTCTACAAAAAACATTTGTACAGTTAACAAAACATTCAGGGAGACCTCAAAAAGGCGTTTGGTCACACATTACCCAAATGGAAATTGTTCCAAAAAAAATATTAACTAGGGGCCCACATATTGTAAAAGAAAGAAAAAAAGCATACTTTGGGACTAAAAGATTTTTATGTGCAAAGAAAACGAGGCGTGGTTTCGCCAGAAAAAGTAAAAGAGGGGGCGGGACTTATATCAAAATTGCATATATCTGCCAAAGTAGAGGGGGCCTATATAAATATTGAATATGCCGCTATATATGTGTTTATATGCCATAGAGTTCGACAAAGGCCAGATCCAAGCCATCTCCAATGGTCCTGTACTTTTCTTTCTCAGTGACAATCTCATCTGTGGAAATAGAAACACAATCGTAGAAGTCACCGAGCTCCCTGTGGCTTCTTCTTAAACTAGGGTGGCCGGTCTAAAGCATCGATACTTTGCACACCTATATTGTAACTCTACCTATAACTGCTTTCCGCCCGAGCTGAGATTCGAACCCAGCACCCTAGAGAGTACTTTAGACCACTGAACGTTCAAATTCAAATTTTCCAATATCAAACTAATCAAATTTCTATGTTCCGCACACAAATTTGTAACCAAGTTTATTGTAACTCTACCTATAACTGCTTTCCGCCCGAGCTGAGATTCGAACCCAGCACCCTAGAGAGTACTTTAGACCACTGAACGTTCAATTTCAATTTTCCAATATCAAATTAATCAAATTTCTATGTTCCGCACACAAATTTGTAACCAAGTTTGAAGTCCGCTACACATGCTACGAAATGTTTTCCAACTTGGTCTTCCAAACTGGTATTTCAACTAGGCCGTGTGTATGCGATATTTGAGCAAAAATCGCGTCCACACGTAACGATCTATCAAAAGGCCCCGTTGGGAGATGGGACATATGAACCAAGTTTGAAGTCCGCTACACATGCTACGAAATGTTTCCCAACTTGGTCTTCCAAACTGGTATTTCAACTAGGCCGTGTGTATGCATTTGAGCAAAAATCGCGTCCACACGTAGCGATCTATCAAAAGGCCCCGTTGGGAGATGGCGTGTTCAATTTATCATTCAACACGTTGATCTGATCTTCAATCGTGTCTCTTGTAGCAGTAGCCTTAATAAAAACAGGGAGCAAAACAAATCAAGAGAGAGATAAGACAAACACAAAAGCGGAAAAAACAGACAAATAAAGCAAGAAGAAAGACTGTACAAAAAGAAATCATGGGAAAAAGACCAAAAGAGACAAATAGGCAAAAGAAAAGAAGAAAGACTGTAAAAAAAGTCATTCAAAATAAAGACGAATAGAGTAGAAGGAAACTGTACAAAAAAGACTTTCCTTCCTATAGGTTAAGGAAAGTAAAAAAATCTAGACCAAAAATATGCCAAATAGCCAGGACTTCAAACTTGGTTACAAATTTGTGTGCGGAACATAGAAATTTGATTAGTTTGATATTGGAAATTTGAAATTGAACGTTCAGTGGTCTAAAGTACTCTCTAGGGTGCTGGGTTCGAATCTCAGCTCGGGCGGAAAGCAGTTACAGGTAGAGTTACAATGTAGGTGTGCAAAGTATCGATGCTTTAGACCGGCCACCCTAGTTTAAGAAGAAGCCACAATTAAACTAGGGTGGCCGGTCTAAAGCATCGATACTTTGCACACCTATATTGTAACTCTACCTATAAGTGCTTTCCGCCCGAGCTGAGATTCGAACCCAGCACCCTGAGAGTACTTTAAACCACTGAACGTTCAAATTCAAATTTTCCAATATCAAACTAATCAAATTTCTATGTTCCGCACTTAAATTTGTAACCAAGTTTGAAGTCCGCTACACATGCTACGAAATGTTTTCCAACTTGGTCTTCCAAACAGGTATTTCAACCAGGCCGTGTGTATGCGATATTTGAGCAAAAATCGCGTCCACACGTAACGATCTATCAAAAGGCCCCGTTGGGAGTTGAAATGTTTCCCAACTTGGTCTTCCAAACTGGTATTTCAACTAGGCCGTGTGTATGCGATATTTGAGCAAAAATCGCGTCCACACGTAACCATCTATCAAAAGGCCCCGTTGGGAGTTGGGACATATGTCGTAGCTTTTAACCAAAGTGTACAAACTTTTAACCAAAATTTAGGCACAATATACAGAACAAAAAACAAATGACTGAAATGCATTACATGTTTTGGATGTCGTGCAGTGTTGCCTCCATCTCTTCCTGAAGGATCTTGTTCTTTTCTTTCTCAGTAACCAAATCGTCTACAATTTGGTTTGATTTTCGTTCAAAAAAGTTGAAAATTTGGTTTCAATTCCACAAAAAAAAAAGAAAAAAAATGATGAAAAATTCATTCCCGCAAAAAATAGTAGATGGAATGAAAAATTGGTTTCATTTAGGCAAAAAGTTTGGTTGGGAAATTCATTTCAGCAAAAAAATAGGAGAAAAAAAAAGGTGTGGCGATAAGTCCACATTGGAGAATGATGGATTTCAGAACCCCCAGAAAAAGTACAAGTGTTCCAAGAAAAGGGCGTGGAACCGTGAAAAAAGGGAAAAATTTGGTGAAAAATATGAATTTGGTTATGAATATAAAAAATAATACAAAATACATATTCCATAGTGGTTAAATAAAGTCAGGAATGTTGAAAATATTCCATATTGGTTAAATAAAGTTGGGAAATGTTGCCAAATAACATATAGCACGCGGTTGCCAAGTTGTCGCGTTGAACGATGAGATCCGAGGATGGGCGATGGGTTCCGAAGAGTTGTTGGTTATTTTACACACATTGGAAAAACGGGAGGGAGCGATGTGCCGCGATGTTCAAAATACAAAATAACACACACGGGCCGAGTAGGGAACGGGGAAGCAGCAAAATCATAGAAAACAAACAGAAAAAAGAAACAAACACATGCAATTTGTTAGTGGCAAAAAACAACGAAAAAAAACACAAAAATCAAAGAAAACAAAATAAGGGGAAACAATATCTCAGTATAACTCAGTTTATAATTTTTTTGCATAGGTAACTAAACATCTTTTATGTATATTTTGTTCTCTATGTATATGTCTCTATTATGTATAAACATTGTTATCTATGTATATGTATAAATTGTATATGTACCATAAATAAAGAGTAATATGTTGAAAAAAAATCAGTTCGTTCCCCAGTATTGTCCACATTTATGCATACTATCCCCAGTTTTGCTGATGGACTTTTGTCTCTATTATGTATAAACATTGTTATCTATGTATATGTATAAATTGTATATGTACCATAAATAAAGAGTAATATGTTGTTGAAAAATATTGAAAAAACAAAATTATTGCGTAAATAGCGCAAACACAACTACTGTTAATTCAAGATATTAATTATGGCTGGGGCCCAACCAAGGTTTAAATCTGGTTTAAGAGTAATTCTTGGATTAAGCAAATAATGATTGGCTAAAAGAAGGGCTGGGGCCACAACCAAGGTTTAAATCTGGTTTAAGAGTAATTCTTGGATTAAGCAAATAATGATTGGCTAAAAGAAAAAGAAAAAAACATTGCTTAATTCAAGAGTTAACGTTAAACTTAAATCGAGTTTAAGCTCTGACTGTGGTCCCCGCCATGAATTGTAAGACTATTGTTGAGATGAGCTGTATTTTGTGTTGTGTTCAAACAAATGTAAATAAAATGCTTCTAGGACAGCTGTCATTTTCAGAGGTTTATGGAAACGGCCTAATTTTTATGTGAGTGACAACTTAACTAAGCTCATTCCTTAGCAGTCATTCCTCAATTTTTTTTATTTATTTATTTTTATTAAACTAATTTCTAGTTTGGTTTAGTTCTACATAAATTCATTCTCTCATTCATACATTCTCTGATTAGTCCTACAATAATAGGGCATTAGAGTTCGTGTCACGCAGGTGTGCTCGTCACATTTGACGAGTATGTTAGGTGTGAGACTTGTCTATCGCCTTACCGTGTTCAATTTATCATTCAACACGTTGATCTGATCTTCAATCGTGTCTCTTGTAGCAGTAGCCTTTGTAAAAACAGGGAGCAAAAACATATCAAGAGAGAGATAAGACAAACACAAAAGCGGAAAAACAGACAAATAAAGCAAGAAGAAAGACTGTACAAAAAGAAATCATGGGAAAAAGACCAAAAGAGACAAATAGGCTAAAGAAAAGAAGAAAGACTGTAAAAAAAGTCATTCAAAATAAAGACGAATAGAGTAGAAGGAAACTGTACAAAAAATACTTTCCTTCCTATAGGATAAGGAAAGTAAAAAAATCTAGACCAAAAATATACCAAATAGCCAGCAAAAAAGAGAGTAAAGGACAATGTACAAAGTGGGAAGAGATGAAGATTTTTTGAATTGAAAAGACATACATAGATATATTTTAAGAAAGGATATTTGAACTGATAAATTATTTGTAAAGCTGAAGCACACAGCCGGAACATCTTCCGACTGCCAGGAATCGAACCCGGGACCTCCAGCGTGCAAGCCTAATGTGATACCCACTCGGCCATAGGAATAAATCCATGTAATGCCGTCATGTATGGCATGCCTGGGACCTCCAGTGTGCAAGCCTAGTGTCATGCCATCAAGTAAAGCAATGTCAGGACTGAATCCATGTAATGCCGTCATGTATAGCATGCCTGGGACCTCCAGTGTGCAAGCCTAGTGTCATGCCATCAAGTAAAGCAATGTCAGGAGTGAATCCATGACACATGTAAGCCGTCATTTGTAGCAATGTCAGGAGTGACAGCAAAAATGGGTGATGGTCAAATGGACAGGATGAGACATATTAATCACAGGTAATATAGGCATCACTGTGATGGTGTTATAATAAGGTAGATAATATATGTGCCTACATCAGTGCTTCTCAAACTGTGTGCCGCGAAATTTGGGATTTTTCCTTAGATAAAGATCACAAAACTGATGAGATTGATGAGACAAAGGAAAATATCTGGCCAATTTAGAAAAAAAAGGCCTGCGGCGCTATAAAAAAGAACATATCTCTCAACTCATAGACAATATTTACGTGCTGAGGGAGAGGGCGTGCCGCGGAAAGATTGGAGTCTAGAAAAGTGTGCCGCGATGGCAACAACTTTGAGAAGCACTGGCCTACATTAGATGACGGTGTTACACTCAGGTAGGTATGTACCAACATTATCCGAGCTAGCTAAGTATGTATCTACATTGTAGTCAGTGTCAATGTAATTTTGTACTATTGGCTCATATTTGGCACTACCATTGTCCTTGGTACGTTGGGAGGATGTTAGGTATATTTCCTGAATGGTAATGGTAATACCACTAATACTCGATATCATTGTGTGCTAGAGTTGCTTATTTCATAGAACAGCCAGTTTATCCTGCTGGGATAGGACTGAAAAGTTTCAGTTTGTTGAGAAAACGAAGAATGTTCCAATTTTAAAATCAACGATCTTTTCCTTTGTTTGTTTCGCCAAATTTCATCAGAATCGGACCAACATTTCAGGAGTTATGGTGAAATAAAACAGACAAATTATAGGAAAAATAGTCGCGTTAAAGATTGGAATTTATTCGTTACTTTGTTCAATAAATCTTTTCACATTGTGGTAATGACACTACTAGTCGCTACTGATTGAAAGTAGCTACTCTGTTGCCTTAAGGAGATTGAGACTAAATACACAGAGCAAAACAAGCGCAAAATTTTTGACAAGTCCAGGAATTGAACCCGGGTTTCAAGCGATTGCTAAGTTCGTGTAAGGCAGCCTTGTGAAAAAAGCACATCTATGTCAAGTCCATTGGTCTTGGAATCTTTGATTGATTTTGAGGCGTTTATCAGCCTTGTATGCCTTTCTTAACTCCAGACTTATCAATTATCTAGGCTTTTTGCTTACCTTTCATCACTTACCTTTCTTTAAATTTTACACAGAGCAACCCAAGCGCAAAATTTTTGACCAGTCCAGGAATTGAACCCGGGTTTCAAGCGATTGCTAAGTTCGTGTAAGGCAGCGTTGTGAAAAAAAGCACATCTATGTCAAGTCCATTGGTCTTCGAATCTTTGATTGATTTTGAGGCGTTTATCAGCCTTGTATGCCTTTCTAAACTCCAGACTTATCAATTATCTGGGCTTTTTACTTACCTTTCATCACTTACCTTTCTCCAAATATATCTAGAAATTTTGAAAAGTCAAAATCATGCAACATGCTTGGAAAACAAGGGGGGAATTTGCGTGCAAAAGCATAATTGGGGGAAAATTTAAGGCGTTAAACTTAGAACGCCTAGCGAATTGCATGCAGAAAGAACTTCACTTTTGACATGCTGGTAGGGTGACGAAAACTTACCTGTCATTTTCATATAGGGTGATAATTTATACAGAGTGGTACATGCAAAGCTTGGTGTTAGACAACTACTACAAGAGATTGGAGGTTTCTGAACATTTTGTTGTTGAGATTTTGTGTTGAGCTACTGAGGTGATTTTTCACACGGATATGTGACAGTGTGACACTTTGAAGACAAATATTGTCGAAAAATAACTGTGTCAAACTTAAGGGGGTGATTTATTGTGTTGAAATGAGATTTTTTTTTAATCCGGGGTACAAAATGGTGTTAGACAACTACTACAAGAGATTGGAGGTTTCTGAACATTTTGTTGTTGAGATTTTGTGTTGAGCTACTGAGGTGATTTTTCACGCGGATATGTGACAGTGTGACACTTTGAAGACAAATATTGTCGAAAAATAATTGTGTCAAACTTAAGGGGGTGATTTATTGTGTTGAAATGAGACTTTTTTTTAATCCGGGGTACAAAATGGTCCCAATTTTACCTACAGGAGAACCGAGTTGAGTCTAAAAAAATCAAACTTTCTTTTGCCGGCGGCGAATTGAATCTACAAATTTCCAATGGATCACAGAGGTTAAGCAAAGTTACGTGTGGTTAGCGTCTGGATGGGTGACCTACTGAAAAATCGCGAGCTTGAAGTTCCCGGCCCTGGTGGGTAAAATCCCGTCACTAAAACCTTGGCAGTTATCAGTGACTTTAAACCATTTTTTTATTTTTTCAGCTGATTTCTAGTTTGGTGTTAAGCTCATTCCTTAGCAGTCATTCCTCAATTTTTTTTATTTATTTAGTTATTTTTATTAAAACTAAGTTCTAGTTTGGTTAGTTTCTAGCATAAATTCATGTCTCTCATTCATACATTCTCTGATTAGCTCCCTACATAATAGGGCATTAGAGCTTCGTGCTCACGCAGGTGTGCTCCGTCACAGTTGACGAGTAATGGTTACCGGCTCGTGAGACCTGGTCTATCGGCTACCGCTGTTCAATTGTATCATTCAACACGTGTGGACTGATCTCAATCGTGTCTCTGCTAGCAGGAGCCTTCTAGTAAAAACAGGGAGCAAGAGACACAAATCAGAGGAGATGGGACAAACACAAAAGCGGAAAAAAACGGACAATAAGAGCAAGAACTGAAATAAGACTGCTACAAAAAAAGTCGATGGAAA
>NW_007377925.1:0-1608 GCF_000475195.1 Diaphorina citri | reverse complement strand
ACTTGACTGACTAGGACTCATTGGAAGCGTAGTCGCGCGACAGCCGACTACACCCTATTCAAAGTCGCGCGTCTATGCGTCCAATATGCAGCAAGCCTGGGATCAAAAGGAAGTGCTCTTTCCCTAGCTTTCATAGAGAAGACCACAGCACTAATATGTGTAGTGTGTACCTACATAGTGTGATATTACAGTCAGGTAAGTATGTAATGTATTTACATTGTATAATATTATAGTCAGTGTCAATGTAATTTTGTACTATTGGCTCATATTTGGCACTACCATTGTCCTTGGTACGTTGGGAGGATGTTAGGTATATTTCCTGAATGGTAATGGTAATACCACTAATACTCGCTATCGTTTTGTGCTAGAGTTGCTCATTTTATAGAACAACCAGTTTATCCTGCTGGGATAGGACTGAAAAGTCCATTTACCTCCGCAGTCAAACCAATGTCTCATATGTCTGTTTTTACAGTTCATATGTTTACCTACACAGGTCTGGCTGGGGACCTTAAACAGGGAGTAGACCAGCTTAGTCTGGCTGGGGGGACCTTAAACAGGGAAGATGCCAATCTGAAATTTTCCCTTGCTAAAGAAATAGCACAGGTTGAGTGCGAAGGGCATCCACTCGTAATTTTTTGACAGAGGGAACCGTAACTACTATGGTCTTATCGTCAAAAAAAAAAAAATGAATCTTAACAACTAATGGATGGAAATGGAAACAAAAACAACATCTAGTGACGGGATTTCATTTGGGAATGGTTTCACAAGATGCGATCTATTTGGGTATCAAATACCAGCAGAAAATTACCTAGGTATAAAATAGATACTACCTATAGGTATCATATACCGAACATATGAATGAAGAAGCTTTTGTGAGACACACAAAATTTGTATTAAAAAAGTCAAGAAAGCATTTTTTTGTGGGAAAAGGCAGTGGTTAAAGAGGCCATTTGAATTCGGAAAGGAAATCCGAAAGTCTCATTTAACGTAGAAAGGGGGACTTCGAAATTTTTGGAGAGGACATCAGAAAAGTTTTTTGCAGAGGTTTGGAGAAGATTGATGTTTTTGAGAGTAACCTAAATCAGATGGTGATGAATTGCTAGGAGGTATGCTGAAAAAAAAAAAGGTGAAAACTCTCTAATAGAAATACTGAAGGAGAATGGTGGAAAGTTTCCACACACAGCAAATGGAAGAACCAAGGCTGAGAGTAATATAGTAGAAAATGAAAACTATAATTTCCAAGAAATTGAAGAATCGAGAGATTTCAAGAAAAAACGAAGAAATGGAAAAGAAAATCAGAAAAAGCTCTCGAATGGAAATTCCGTCTAAAACACTACACATTTAATAGAAATTAGAAATGTCATGACAAAATTCGAAAAGAGGTCTACAAAAAACATTTGTACAGTTAACAAAACATTTAGGGAGACCTCAAAAAGGCGTTTGGTCACACATTACCCAAATGGAAATTTTTCCAAAAAATATTAACTAGGGGCCCACATATTGTAAAAGAAAGAAAAAAAGCATACTTTAGGACTAAAAGATTTTTATGTGCAAAGAAAACGAGGCGTGGTTTCGCCAGAAAAAGTAAAAGAGGGGGCGGGACTTATA
>NW_007377924.1:323151-325952 GCF_000475195.1 Diaphorina citri | reverse complement strand
TAGCACATCGCTTGTTACCGCTACTACTGGACTTCTTCTCCAATACTGTCGTGTTAGTTGAGCCTGCAATCAAACAATCGAGGAACGCATATTAAAATCTGGATCATCTGTAGAACGGAACACTTCATCCAATAGTTTAACAAACACGAAGTTTAAATTCAGATTGTGATGCCAGCCAGAAGTCAGGTACATATACAGTTTTACAAGTGAGTAGTGAGTTACACACTTGGGCGAGATGCATACTGGTTGCATGAAACGTGTAGCTTGTGTTTAACGAAACCCGTAGATAAGATTCAATTCAATTCAATTTTATTTTATTGTGATTGTTCAATAAGATCAACATCAACAAAATTATTCTGACATTCGGCTACAGCTGAATCCGCTACAACAACATAAGATTAACACAGACACACAGAGCAGTGTTAATCTTATCTGCGGGTTTTGATCTCTCTTGAAATTATTCATTTGGTTCTGACATTCGGCTACAGCTGAATCCGCTACAACAACATAAGATTAACACAGACACACAGAGCAGTGTTAATCTTATCTGCGGGTTTCGATCTCTATTGAAATTATTCATTTGATTGTTTTTATTTTCCGAGAATCAATTACGTGTGCAAGCGTCACTAGTGGTTTCCACTGAGTTACTATTCTTATTGTACCATTGTGGTAGTGGTAGTACTACGACTGAAATATTTATAATATGATGCAGATATGTACTACAATACCAAATCTCTGAAGATAAGTAAGTAGTAAAATTTTCTGTTTACCCTGTACCAAGGGGACAAAAACTGTAAACTTTGTCCATGAAATATATAAGACCTTTTTTAGACTGCGGGAGTAAAGGGACTTTTCAGTCTCATTCTATGCTTCACTTCAGTGATCCGTCAAAACTGGTGCATCCAACGTGCTATTGCTGGTGACTATTTTGATTTCACATTTAGAAGTTATTATAAGACCAAAATAATTACACTTGGTAAAACTTTAAACTATTAAAAAATAAAAAAAAACTCTGAACTTTAAGTTTTACAGATTTCATATATTTTATCTATGTATACGCGTATTTCGCGTAGAGATAAAATATATCCCTGCCAAGCTATTGATTGATTTTCAACACAATTTCTAACTAGGAATACCTCTAACCTACCTACCTACGAGTATGTACCTCATGTATTATGCGATTTTCATTAGCAAATTTTTTAGATTTGAATATTACCATTGTGGTAGTGGTAGTACTACGACTGAAATATTTATCATATGATGCAGATATGTACTACAATACCAAATCTCTGAAGATAAGTAAGTACATAGTAAAATTTTCTGTTTACCCTGTACCAAGGGGACAAAAACTGTAAACTTTGTCCATGAAACAAAAAGACCTTGTTTAGACTGCGGGAGTATAGGGACTTTTCAGTCTCATTCTAGACCATTGTGGTAGTGGTAGTACTACGACTGAAATATTTATCATATGATGCAGATATGTACTACAATACCAAATCTCTGAAGATAAGTAGTAAAATTTTCTGTTTAGCCTGTACCAAGGGGACAAAAACTGTAAACTTTGTCCATGAAACATATAAGACCTTGTTTAGACTGCGGGAGTAAAGGGACTTTTCAGTTTCATTCTAGCAGGATAAACAAGGTATATTCTATTCTATTCTAAAACTGTGTTGAAGATCGCCACTTGAATCTCACCTTTCTTGTTGGAATATTTGTTGTACTTGGCTGGTTGAGGTGTGGCGGTGTTACTGGGAACACCCCCACCCCCTGCATCATCCATATTAGACCTTGTCGTGTGACTGGGTTCAGATTTCAGTAGCTTAGCGAGACTAGAGTTGGGAGGTCCGGACTCGCTTAGCCTTGGGTTAGAAGACTGCTGGTGGCTGTGCTGATGCTGGCTGCTGCTGCTGGTGGAGTTTGGACTATTACTTTTGGACCTGGAGACAGAGGAGAGGGGAGTAAATGGGTTAATAATTATTCATAGCTCACAGTAGCCTTGGGTTAGAAGACTGCTGGTGGCTGTGCTGATGCTGGCTGCTACTGGTGGAGTTTGGACTATTACTTTTGGACCTGGAGACAAAGGAGAGGGGAGTAAATGGGTTAATAATTATTCATAGCTCATATTAGTCCCAATGGAGACAAAAGAAAGTGAGAAGTAAATGGGTTAATAATTATTCATAGCTCATATCTCATTCTAGCAGGATAAACAAGGTATATTCTATTCTATTCTAAAACTGTGTTGAAGATTGCCAAGATCGACACTTGAATCTCACCTTTCTTGTTGGAATATTTGTTGTACTTGGCTGGTTGAGGTGTGGCGGTGTTATTGGGAACACCCCCACCCCCTGCATCATCCATATTAGACCTTGTCGTGTGACTGGGTTCAGATTTCAGTAGCTTAGCGAGACTAGAGTTGGGAGGTCCGGACTCGCTTAGCCTTGGGTTAGAAGACTGCTGGTGGCTGTGCTGATGCTGGCTGCTGCTGCTGGTGGAGTTTGGACTATTACTTTTGGACCTGGAGACAGAGGAGAGGGGAGTAAATGGGTTAATAATTATTCATAGCTCATATTAGTCCCAATGGAGACAAAAGAAAGTGAGAAGTAAATGGGTTGATAATATTAATATTATTCATCCCTGTAAATGATTGTATTTTTGTCTGTACATTGCTTAGTCACATAAAAGTTTTACTTATCTGTAGCCCATTCCACGTAAGTATGGACTTATGAAATGAAAGTTATTATTACTATTATTATTATTATTATTATTATTATTATTATTATTATTATTATTATTATTATTAT
>NW_007377924.1:283209-322794 GCF_000475195.1 Diaphorina citri | reverse complement strand
AAATTTATTGGAACCTGTGTATATTTGGTAGGCGATGAAAAAAAGCAGAAAAAGAAGAAGAAAACAAGAGTAAAAACAAATCCAAGAAAGAAGAAAGAAAAAAAACCGTGGTACATAAAAATTAGACATAGTTTAATGGAAATATTACATCATCGTATATCAAATGCTAGAAGATATTTTGTGACGCTTCATTCATAGTTTATGTTTTATGTGGTTTATATGTAGACAGCTTCAACATTGGCGAATATTTTACAAATTTCATGGAAAGTGGTAATTTTATGGAATATTTAGGCAGGTACACACCTGTAACATAAGTTTCCATAGGGTTAACATTTTCAATACTTTATTCTCAAGATTATCGCAGTAAGAGCTTTTCCACAAAACCAAAGAAGTAACAAATTATAATTATATTTTAAATACATTTTCTTATTTTGTGAGAAGTTTTGTAAAATAAAAGAAATCGCTCAAAGCTGTCTACAGTATTGAGCAAAATTCATCAGAAAGACACTACAGAGGTGATAGAGTTTAGTGTTTGTATTCAGTGTTCAGTCATTTCAAAAGTGGAGTAAATCCAAGGACAATACGCTTTTTGAAATCACCGATTCCATGGATCATTTGGTTCAAAGTAAAATCCACTCCAGCAACTGTTCCATGTTCAACATACCAGATCCCCACAGATCACTCAAGTTAAGCAACGCCTAGGTTGGCTACTGTCTGAACGGGTGACCGTCTGGGGGGAAGTGGTGTCCTGAATCGAGGATTACACTCAGCCTCGTGTGGACATCTGAGGCTCTTGTGAAATCCAAACGAAAGTGTCTGAGCCATGTTATCTATGATCTTGGCAGTTGTTAAGGTAGGCACTTCCATATGACCAGGATTTTATATTTCATATTGAGAAGAAGCAGGAGATTTCACAGTTTGTTTGTATTCAGTGTTCAGTCATTTCAAAAGTGGAGTAAATCCAAGGACAATACGCTTTTTGAAATCACCGATTCCATGGATCATTCGGTTCAAATAAATTCCAAACCAGCAACTGTTCCATGATAAACATACCAGATCCCAACAGATCACTCAAGTTAAGCAACGCCTAGGTTGGCTGCTATCTGAACGGGTGACCGTCTGGGGAAGTGGTGTCCTGAATCGAGGATTGCACTCAGCCTCGTGTGGACATCTGAGGTACTAGTGGAGTCCAAACGAAAAGTGTCAGAAGCCATGTTATCTATGATCTTGGCAGTTGTTAAGGTAGGCACTTCCATTTGACCAGGATTTTATATTTCATATTGAGAAGAAGCAGGAGATTTCACAGATTTGTATGTTCATATTCATAGTACAGAGTAGGTACACACATACAGCAATAAAGTAACTTTTTAACTTTTGAAAAGATTTGAACTTTTGAGAAAATAATTTTGTCTCCAGGAATATCAATCAATACGTATACAACTATACATATTTAGGACAATCATCACACAATTTCGGGAATTCACAGCAACATGTTGCTCATAGAATTATCGAAATATCAATATATACTAATAATCACGGTCGATTATGAATAATCAGTATAATTACACACTTTTGAGAATTTACAGCACCATATACATTATTATAGGTTTTGGACGTAGAAAATACTTTTCACTAACAATCACAATACCCTATGTGAGTTGTATCACATAATCATGTTTATGTTTACAATCAACACTAGTGGTTGATTGCCACAGACCACACACACGCACACCACCACACACACGGTCGCGCTACGCGCTCCCTGACATGTCCCACAGTGCAGCATAATAGGCATAACTTTGGACCGCTGCCATTTTGAATCAGGATGGAATGTGACAATTTTAAGTAGCCTATGTCACCCGGAGTACTTTTCTTAACAACCACAAAAAATGTCATCAAAATCGGTCGATTCGTTTTTGCGTGAAAAGAGGACAACCAAAGGTGTATTTAGCGTGACAGACAGACATACACACATACAGAAATTTTTCTAATGTGTTTTTTGGAATCGTGGATGCATAAGGAGTAAGAATAACTTTTCACGATTCTAAGCAATGTACAGTTGTCGGTGAGTGCTTTAATTTTTAACAGGTCACGTCGCGCGACAAATGTTGCAAGTGAAAACAGGTGACGTCGCGCGACATTGTCGCACGACAGAGGTCGCGTTGGTGGAAATCCACCTTAAGCAATGTACACACAAATCTACAATTTTATTTATATAGATGATACTTCTCACGAGTCAAAGTTCCTATTTATAACGTTGAACATCAACGTTTAGATATTGAAGAGGCATTTGACAACCATCACCATCAAGGATGTCCCCTTTGACCAATAAGAAACACACATCTACATCTTCATTCTTCAAACTTTGTTCTATACAGACAAAATATTATGCAAGGTTTGTCAGTAATATTTACTAGCCACAGCAACCTGAGAGTTTTATTTACTCAACCTGAGAGTTTCTATACATAGCCTCAGTAATATTTACTCAATCTGAGAGTTTCTATACATAGCCTGCACTCACATAGCCTCAGTAATATTTACTCAACCTGAGAGTTTCTATACATAGCCTCAGTAATATTTACTAGCCACAGCAACCTGAGAGTTTCTAGTGGTTAAACATACATAGCCTGCACTCACATCACATCCGCTCACTAGCAGGTTCATAAGAACACTGTTGTGTCGTGCGCTCTGTGCTTGGTTTTGATGAGTCTGTGCCATCACGGAGGGTGTTCTACTGCGCTTCCAATAGCCTCTGTGGTCCCACTCAGGTGGAGTAGCACATCGCTTGTTACCGCTACTACTGGACTTCTTCTCCAATACTGTCGTGTTAGTTGAGCCTGCAATCAAACAATGGAGGAACGCATATTAAAATCTGGATCATCTGTAAAACGGAACACTTCATCCAATAGTTTAACCAACACATTGTTACCGCTACTACTGGACTTCTTCTCCAATACTGTCGTGTTAGTTGAGCCTGCAATCAAACAATCGAGGAACGCATATTAAAATCCGGATCATCTGTAAGGAACGGAACACTTCATAAAGTAGTTTAACAAACACCGAAATGTTCGTATGATCCCATTCTGCAAGGTCAGATGAAGTAGCAAATTAAACTGGGCAAAGTACTCAAATATGTCTTTTCCAATGAAAATTATACTCTGCTTCCTCACCGGATATCCAAGCAAGGAGTAATGTGTCTGAGACCTTGGCGAATGAGTAGATCTTCTTGTACCACGAGTCGGCGAGGTCTTCTGAGAACACATCAAATCATTGTCAAAATTACACTTGAATCTTGGAAAAGAGGTCTTATCGCTCCGAAATTGAAGAGAGAAGGGGGCAAGATAGGAGAAAACCAGTTATTCCGAGAACGAACCTTATCTGTTTAGGATAGAGTTCGCCCCCGGGCACCTAGCGCTTACAAGACCGGCACGCTACCCTCAAAGGTCCAAGTTAACTATAATGGGATAGTATTTCTATCACGTCTACTCTTGAGGTACCGAGTTACACTGACTTGACTGACAGACTGGAAATTTTTAGTTTTAACAATGGGTGTGGTCTTGGATAAAAATGGATGGGCGGCAATCGTCTCTTGACGTTCACACCCCTACCGGCAGATTAAAACTGTAAAATAAATACCCAAAGTGGGTAACTATATCGACCTACCCAATGTTTTTTCATGATACCAATGAATCGCGAAATGCTTGTACCTAGTACCTAAGCATGTATGTAGGTATAAAACGTCTTAACCGGGCTCTATGCTGTTTTATTTACAGAGCCCAACAAACTAGTACACCATAATCACACAAATAACTGACTGACTGACTGATTATGACTGTACATAGGTATATAATTATATATATACATATATACCAACCTACAGCTTGGTAGGGATGAAACAACCCCGCCCTCCTGCCAACAGAAACTCTAGAGCTGTGTCCACACATCACTGTCTCGACAACATAAATTCAAATCGTAGATCGACGGCGTCGACTATGTGTGGACGCAGCTTAAGATTCGAAAAAAGTAGGAAAGTCCCGAAGCGTTGACCCCTCATACGGAGGATGTGGGTGCGACGCAACTTTCAGGAACAGGCTCCAAGGTAGTATGAATAATATGGAGGATAAGGGTTAGGTCTTGGGTTCCATTCCCACCCGGGGCGGATCTTATCTTTAACAGATAAGATTCGTTCTCGGTAGGTAATGGGTACCTAACTCCCTCTTTTGTCTGTCTCGAGAACGGTAAGAGCTAGAGACTTGAAATTTGGTATGTAGACTATGTAGTTCACAAATGTGACAAGGATGCAACTAAAAACGTTTGGTTGAGATAGGTGCTGCTGTTGGCGGTATTTTGACCGCTTTTTGGCGTTTTTTCCCGTTTTTTGGCGGTTTTCAGCTATACCGACTAAACGGTTAGAGATATTGTAAAAGTTTGGCTATAAGAACAAGAAGACCCAAAATAAGCATCATTCAATAGGATGAGGAAGGTCGTGTGATGTTCACACCAGATTTTTTTTTTTTTTTTTTACACTTGTAACTGCTGTCTTAGAGTCCCGAAAGTAAAGAGAGAAGTAAGACAGGAGAAAGCCAGCCGTTCCCAGACCGAGCCTTATCCGTTTAGGATAAAATCCGCCCCGGGCAGGAATCGATAATCGATTGAATGGAACCCGCGACCTAGCGCTTACAAGGCAGACGCGCTATCCTCCAACCTAACTAGGCTGGCTTTTATATATATGAAGGTACTCGAAACTCAACAAGTAAGCACCTTGATATGACTGCATTACTCAAAATAACTAGCTAACTAAATACTACTTAAATCATTTTTTCCATTAATTAGGCATTAATTATTTTATTTAAGACAAAGCTCCCTTGCCACGAATCAAGGATTCAAGAATAATTATCTTGAATCTTTAGTGTGGCAATTCTAGTCTTCCCATCTCTTTTGGGGTCGACGGATGGAGGCGGGGGGTATGGGGGGCCACCCTCAGGCTCCACGCGTCCTTCTGTTGGCCCCGGGGGGGTTGGGTGGACTAGTGGTAGTGCTGTCACAATTTAATCTTTTGTAATTGTCATGATATGTCAAAATTTAATAATAAAGCATAATTATTACTATTACTATTTCACACTAGTAATGTAGCTACTAGTGATTATTTCAAAGTATGGGTGATCTCAAAAGAGAGTAGCCCGAATATTGAACCTAAACACAGAGCCGACCTTACCAGGACTTGAACCCGGAACCTCTGGAGTGCAAGCTTTGTATTGTGTTCAACATGAATACTTGTACATATCCTTCCCCGATTAATACAGTGTGCTAAATTGTACGATTTGACTTTGGGAGTTTGGGACTCGATCCATCAACCCATGGACCTGAAGTCTATCGCACTAACCGATAAACTAGGTACTGAAGTCAAAATAAATCTTCCGCCAAGTAGGTGGTAGGTAGTTATTTATTGAAAATTGCAACTTACCTCTTAGACAGTGGATACATACACCTTTGAAATTATTAGTTTTAGGTAAAGAAGAATATCTTCAAGGCTGCCAATCAAGCTGGCATTATTTGTGTAACTTTCATATTAATTTACAATGTTCATGGAACAACTGTGTTAAAACAAAGCTTACTAAAGTTCTACACTATGTACTAACGCATACATAACTCTCTTCCACCACCTGGAAATCTATAAGATCACAACAAAATGGCCAACACAGAACTCTTAGATTACAGAATTGTTATCTTCAATGAGGATAGTAGGTATTAGGAAAGTATAGGCACGTAAAGAAGAAAACAAACATGCTTAAGAAGCATTTGATATATTCTAAGGGACTATTGACATAGCATTGTATACCTTACAGTCCTTAGTTACATCTCCCTAGGAGCATCTTGAATTTTACACCGCAACAAACTATTTATACTTCATCAAATGGAAAAATATTCTAATTTTTATTCCATACATTGCCATTTGTCATTAGATGGCCGATCTTACCACTGGGAGTCAACACAGTGTCCAGGATTTTCTTTGATGTCACCCATTTGATTTACACAGGCCAGTATTTCTTAAAGACTGGATTAACTGAAAACACTTTATGGTAAGGTTGAGTGTTATTAGGTAAGGTAAAAAAAGAATGTTAAAGTTAGGTAAAAGCATCTAATGAGATGATAATCATGAGCATATTACCTGTTATGCAAGTTTCTCGTTTGAGAAGGCACTGAAATATAAGATGACGTAGGTATCGTTCCTCAGGACTCACTATGTTCCTCAGATAGAGTTCTATCTCTAGATTAATATGTTCTCCTACACTATGGATATCTTCAGGCGGTAGATACTGGGATAGGAAATACTCCTCGCATCTATGCAGGAAACAAATGTATGCCTCGTAGATCTCCTGTGAACACAAAATCAAGTTTACATCAAGGGAGGTTAAAAATAGTTTAACATTAACATAGTTAACATTAACATTAACATTAACATAGTTTAACATTTTTTTAGCCTAGTGTTTGTTCTTCTATCACAATTTGGACACAAGCATGTTAATATAGTGTCAATAGTCGTCAATACAGTGACGGAGTCTAGAATTATAATTAGGGCAACCTTCACTCATTCATATATTGTGCACAGATTAAGAGGAAAGCTTAGGATTCGTTTAAGCTAAACCCGACTTATAGGACTGTTTGTCCCTACACCTAGGCCTCAACCTTAGAATTGGTCTGGGTTTTGTATTATTTAGGTAATTTTACAGGCGGAAATTATTAATTAGTAAAACTTACCAAGATAAACAGCCCCTACGGGTCACCTATGGGTAAATCTAAAGCAAATTCAGTGAAACCTGTCAAATTGGGAATCCAATGAACTGACAATTTTTTCCCCCGTTTATCCATGTTTCCTATTACGGGATATTGTAAAGTAAAAATCTGGTGTGAACATCACACGACTTTCCTTAGCCTATTGAATGATGCTTATTTGAGTGTTCTCTTACAATATCTCTAACCATTTAGTCGGTATAGCTGAAAACCGCCAAAAAACGGTCGAAATCTGTCCAAAAGCGGTCAAAATACCGCCAAGCGCGGCACCTATCTCAATCAAACGTTTTGTGTTGCGAGTTGCATCCTTGTCACATTTATGAATTACGTACCAAATTTCAAGGCTTTAGCTCATACCGTTCCCGAGATATTGTTGAATTACACCGAAAACCGCCAACAAGCGGTAAAATGCCGCCAAGTGCTGCACCGGTCTTAACCAAAAGTTTCGTGTCGCATCCTTGTTACATTTGACAGCTACATACCAAATTTCATATCTCTAGCTCTTACCGTTCTCGAGATATTTTGTTTACAGACAGACAGACAGATAAACACACGGACCAATGGCTGAAACTTTGGATTTAGGCTCTAGGGACCTCAAAACGTGTTATGGCTATGGCACTAAAAACTGACCATCGAAAAATTTACCCGATTACATTGCTTTCCTTCCTATAGGATAAAGAAAGTATCTCTTACCTAGAACTTTTTTCACATGATTTTCGTGCAAATAATAAAGAGAAACAAAATTCTTACTTACCCTTGAAATTTCTGTGAGTGATAATACTGAATTACATAAACCTGCAATTCCTAAAAAAAAAAAAAATTTGCACCGCTTATCCGTTGCCACTGCTAAAGTTATTGGCTGACCTCATTCTTATTGTATTATAGGGAGATCAAGTCGAAATTAAATTCCATTTTATTTTTCCTATATTTTCCTAATTCGCATTTAAAAAAAAGCTAAAATCTCCAAATTTGAGTACCTTTTCTTTATTTCATCCTAAATTCCCTAATGTGACCTCCTTAAGCTGGGTTACGTAAATATTGCTAATTTTATATAGTTTTAGGAAATGCCTTATTTTTCCAATGATTGGTGAAACTAACTAGATAGTGCAAACTACAAAAAAGGCGTATAAAAAACGGGCCTACATCTTCCTTAGATGTTTTCTAAAGTCTCAGACACACACACGGACCAATGGCTGAAACTTTGGATTTAGGCTCTAGGGACCTCAAAACGTGTTATGGCACTAAAAACTGACCATCGGAAATTTGACCCGATTACATTGCTTTCCTTTCTATAGGATAAGGAAAGTAAAAAGGGTAGTCTGGATACTTAGGACCCAGAAATCTCTTACCTAGAACTTTTTCCACACGATTTTCGTGCAAATAATAAAGAGAAACAAAATTCTTACTTACCCTTGAAATTTTTCTGAATGATAATACTGAATTACATAAACCTGCAATTCCTAAAAAAAATAATTTGCACCGCTTACCCGTTGCCACTGCTAAAGTTATTGGCTGACCTCATTCTTATTGTGTTATAGGGAGATCAAGTCGAAATTAAATTCCATTTTATTTTTCCTATATTTTCCTAATTCGCATTAAAAAAAAGCTAAAATCTCCAAATTTGAGTACCTTTTCTTTATTTCATCCAAAGTCCCTAATGTGACCTCCTTAAGCTGGGTTACGTAAATATTGCTAATTTTATATAGTTTAAGGAAATGCCTTATTTTTCCAATGATTGGTGAAACTAACTAGATAGTGCAAACTACAAAAAAGGCGTATAAAAAACGGGCCTACATCTTCCTTAGATGTTTTCTAAAGTCTATATTATTATTATTGTAACATTACACTTTGAACTTTTATTATTCCATACTTTCCTGGAATGAGGCCGTGTAGAAAAATGTCTGTTATACAAAAACGACATTTGTGATAGGTAGGTAGGTATTTGCTATGACAATTCATTCACAAGCACATTAAACATAGAGCTGATTCCTCGTCTAAAACTTCAGCTGAATAGCTAAAGTTTGTGGCTATTCAGCTGAAGTTTGTGTCGATTATTATTATTATTGTAACATTACACTTTGAACTTTTATTATTCCATACTTTCCTGGAATGAGGCCGTGTAGAAAAATGTCTGTTATACTAAAACGACATTTGTGATAGGCATTTCAATAGGTAGGTAGGTATTTGCTATGACAATTCATTCACAAGCACATTAAACTTAGAGCTGATTCCTCGTCTAAAACTTCAGCTGAATAGCTGAAGTTTGTGTCGACTGAGGACGAAACAGCTCAGGTCCATGGCATTTTCTTCTAAATCCATTTTCTTAGTTCTTCAGACAATTCTTTAATAATAATAATTCCTTTATTTACTTACCAGGAGGAGGTTTTGCTGTGGCTAGAGAGGAGGGGATCCTGTGATGTGAGAGGTTTGGGTGGCGTAGAGTGAGCGCCCCACATGAGGTCCCCGGCTGTTAGGAGAGGTACATCAGGTGGCATGGGTATGTACGGTGCTCTCGATAGCTCCTCACCCCCAGAGTCTACCAGGTCCAACCCCCAAAGGGAACTCATGGAGTCCTCTATCATGGGAGGGGAGTCCTCTATGCTACTCAGTGAGGGGATACTACAGCCGCCTGGACTCTGTGAACACAAGAATAGAGAGAGAGATTAATGACTGAACTATACAGGGGAAATAACTTTGAACCTATGTACACATGGGAGGAACATAATAAGGATCGAAGACTAGCAAGGACAATAAAGTAAGGATATGAGTGGTCTCTGCGCTTGTTTGCCATGCAGAAGGCTCCCAGAGTCCATTATCAGAGATACAAAAAAAATGCACTCTAATTTCGAATGAAAATATTTTAACAGATTACTTTCTGGTGCCACACACTATAATAATGAATTATGTACATGCACCTCAAGTACTCTGGTACTGATACGTACATAAGTGTGGTACTTATGTATTACATATAGGTAATTATATTTGCAGAAAAACCTGTTTTCGTAAACGGTTGAACATTTAAATTGTCACGTTTTAAATTGCTTTCGTTGTGATTTTCATTGAAGGAAAAGAAAAGGTGGTGAAAATTTCCCGTGTTATAAAACTGTAAGTTAGTTCATGCAAGCCAACGGTAAATTTTCACCTCTGAACTTGGAAACATGAGGTCCCGGGTTCGGTTCTCGGCAGAGTTAAGGTTATTTCGACTCTGTGCTCGGAACATGGGCTGCACTAAACCTCGTTAGGAAAACTGTGTAGCTACATTCGAGTAGCAACCAGTGGCGACATTACCAGAGTAAGAAGAAAATTTATAGAGGTGATAGAATCAGATTGGACAGATATGTTATTAAGGAGCGCGGTAGCGCTCCGCCCCGCCAAGTCAAGAAAGTTTGACCGCGTACTATCTACTATCCATTGAAAGAGCACGGACTAGATTAGAGTATGAACCACTCTGCTAGGCAATATTTCCTACTGAATGAGCATTGGGTATTGGATTATAGCATACGTCACTGAGGTGTGAGGTAGGTATGTGTACATCAAGGTTACCTACTGGTAGGTATAAGTGTGCGTAGTACAAGGTGTTTGGATACCCCAGTAGCTTTTAGTAGTAAAGTCAACCTTCAACTTGAAATTTTGGAATGAGGTGATTCCTATTATCTACGTAACTACGGGTAGATAGGTAGGTAAGTACATAGGTATGTAGATAAGCGGCTCAATAAGTAATAGAGCACATGGATAGGTTTGGTAGAACACACTGCTTTACTTCTCAACTATATCAAGTTAAGTAATAGGTAGAGGTACACTGAGAAATTATTGATAGCGTGCCACAAGTTAGGGTGGAAGAACTCTATTATTGGGTTACTTCCCCTGATTTAGGTTGTTGAAAAGCTGTATTAAAGTGTTGAGCTTCCTGATATACATCTCTATATTAGAGTTCTGGAACCAAGTCACTCGATCAGTTCTGCAGTTCACTGAACGCATTTCTTAATCCCTTGCCTGTCTTCCTATTGAATGGTCTACTATCTCTATCAAAGTACCTACACTGTAATGATATGATATCTACCTGTAATGATAAATACAGGGTTTATACGCTTTTCCCGGAATGAAATTCCATGACTTTTCCAGAAAATTTCCATGACTTTTCCAGAAAATTTCCAAGAGTTTTCCAGAAAATTAGGGGGCGGATGTACTTAAAAATCAGCAAGATTACCCCCTTCATTTAAATAAAATATGCAGAACGTCAAGGGATATGAGGGGGAAAGCGCCGCAGGCCGTTTTTCGGAGAAACTTGATATTTAATTTGAACATTTTTAATTTCTGACCGGGTGACAAATTCCATGACTTTTTCAGGTTTTCCAGTTTTTCCAGGACGCGTATAAACCCTGAAATAATATCTACATGTGGTGTGTATACTGTTAAGCTACATTCGAGTAGCAACCAGTGGCGACATTACCAGAGTAAAAAGAAAATTTATAGAGGTGATAGAATTAGATTGGACAGATATGTTATAACAGTTGTTATACTATCTACTATCTATTGAAAGAGCGCGGACTAGATTAGAGTATGAACCACTCTGCTAGGCAATATTTTCTACTGAATGAGCATTGGGTACTGGATTATAGTATACGCTACTGAGGTGTGAGGTAGGTATGTGTACATCAAGGTTACCTACTGGTAGGTATAAGTGTGCGTAGTACAAGGTGTTTGGATACCCCAGTAACTTTTAGTAGTAAAGTCAACCTTCAACTTGAAATTTTGGAATGAGCGTAGTACAAGTACAAGGTGTTTGGATACCCCAGTAACTTTTAGTAGTAAAGTCAACCTTCAACTTGAAATTTTGGAATGAGGTGATTCCTATTACCTACGTAACTACGGGTAGATAGGTAGGTAAGTACATAGGTATGTAGATAAGCGGCTCAATAAGTAATAGAGCACATGGATAGGTTTGGTAGAACACACTGCTTTACTTCTCAACTATATCAAGTTAAGTAATAGGTAGAGGTACACTGAGAAATTATTGATAGGGTGCCACAAGTTAGGGTGGAAGAACTCTATTGTTGGGTTACTTCCCCTGATTTAGGTTGTTGGAAAGCTGTATTAAAGTGTTGAGTTTCCTGATACATATACATCTCTATACTAGAGTTCTGGAATTAAGTCACTCGATCAGTTCTGCAGTTCACTGAACGCATTTCTTTATCTCTTGCCTGTGTTCCTATTGAATGGTGTATTATCAAAGTACACTGTAACACTGTAATGGTATGATATCTACCTGTACTGATAAAATAGATATCTAGGTACATGTGGTGTGTGTACTGTTAGAGTCTGATACATAGTGTAAGATAACTATTTCAGTTTTGTTCTTAATACTGGACTTCTTCTCCAATACTGTCGTGTTAGTTGAGCCTGCAATCAAACAATCGAGGAACGCATATTAAAATCTGGATCATCTGTAAAACGGAACACTTCATCCAATAGTTTAACAAACACCGAGTTGTTCTTAAGCAAATGATCCTCGCATCACGAGTAGTATCCTAATATATCTAATTGACTAGCAAGGTCAGGATGGCGTATGCCTTGATACAGTGCGGGACAAACGATGCAGTTAGTCAACATTTTTTATCTCACCGTTGAGAAACGCAACGCCACTACCAGTTCTACCTCTCAGTAAATCAGGTTACTTGGAAATGTAAACGGTTTTTTTATTGTTTTATTATTAATTTTTTGTCTGTTTTTTTCTTCTCGTCGTCGCCTTTTTGGCTCAGAATTTAAATTAAACAGTTCCTCAACTGTCCTCATGACGCTGAGTACATCCTGAAATAGTCAGCAGACGATCATCCATCTACAATCTAGGTACCTACCAACCAACTTCAGTGATCTGCCAAGAACTGTGTGGATTTAACGTTCTGTTAGTTAATGTAAATAGGTGCCGTTCCACGATAAACACTCTCAATAGGATAGGATCAAACACCGAGATTAAATTTAGACTGTGGTGCGAGCCAGAAGTCAGGTACCTACATATACTCTATCGTGTACAGTTTTACAAGTGAGTAGAGAGGTATTGTTGTCGTGCACACTTGGAACAGATGCACACTGGTGAAACGCGTTGCATGAAACGTGTAGCTTGAGTTTAACCAAAGAAATTATTCTGACATTCGGCTACAGCTGAATCCGCTACAACAACATAAGATTAACACAGAGCAGTGTTAATCTTATCTGCGGGTTTTGATCTCTCTTGAAATTATTCATTTGATTGTTTTTATTTTCCGAGAATCAATTACGTGCGCAAGCGTCACTAGTGGTTTCCACTGAGTTACTATTCTTATTGTACCATTGTGGTAGTGGTAGTACTACGACTGAAATATTTATCATATGATGCAGGTATATGTACTACAATACCAAATCTCTGAAGATAAGTAGTAAAATTTTCTGTTTACCCTGTACCAAGGGGACAAAAACTGTAAACTTTGTCCATGAAACATATTATTAAAGTAGCTTTTTAACTTTTGAAAAGATTTGAACTTTTGAGAAAATAATTTTGTCTCCAGGAATATCAGTCAATACGTATACAACTACGTATACATATTTAGGACAATCATCACACAATTTCGAGAATTCACAGCAACATATGTTGCTCATAGAATTATCGAAATATCAATATATACTAATAATCACGGTCGACTATGAGTAATCTGTATAATCACACAATTTTGAGAATTTATAGCAACATATTAATTATGTTGTAGGTTTTGGACGTGGAAAATACTTTTCATCACACTCTATTTGAATTGTGTCACATAATTATGTTTATGTTCATAATCAACAAGATACTTCTCACGAGTCAAATATAGGTAGTTCCTATTTATAACGTTGAACGTTTAGATATTGAAGAGGGATTTGACAACCATCACCATCAAGGATGTCCCCTTGGACCAATAAGAAACACAAGACTTCGACATCTTCATTCTTCAAACTTTGTTCTATACAGACAAAATAATATGCAAGGTTTATAGCCGATTTCACCAATATTTATTCAGTCATTAGAACTCCTGTTAAGCTAACAGCCAGTTCTAACGGGCTGTTTGAGGCTGGAATGAAGAGTGGTGAAATCCACCATTAGTCAGTAATATTTACTAGCAACAGCAACCTGAGAGTTTCTATACATAGCCTCAGTAATATTTACTCAACCTGAGAGTTCCTATAACCAACTTCAGTGATCTGCCAAGAACTGTGTGGATTTAACGTACTGTTAGTTAATGTAAATAGGTGCCGTTCCACGATAAACACTCTCAATAGGATAATTCCAAATAGATTGAAAGGGATTTAATAAAATTTGGGTTAGAGGGTTCTGCTCTATCTACTTCAAGTACCTACCTCATCATATCTTATCTTCTCACTAACTACCAACGTGCTGGGAATTTCCAGTAGGTACAAATAGCAAGCACCTACATTATCCGTGTTATTGCATAACACCCCAAATATCATAACATGGGTATCAATTATTATCAATAGAGCATTCTTATGAATCGACTACACTAACTTGTATTTTGTATTGATGGGCAGATTAGGTACTTACAGAGGACCAATCTGTTTCTTGTTTCCTTTTTTAACACAAAAGTGAGCAAAGGTATTTTGAGTTAGCGCTATAACGAGGTATATTCTTTAAGAGCGGAAATGCTTCAAAAGTGGGATTTCTTTTTAACCTAAAAATGCTTCAATCCACTTTTGCTTCTGTTGAAAAAAGAAAGAAAACACAGCGTAGTTTACTTACATGTGTAAGAGCATCAGACAGACGACACCGAAGCGAATACAATAGTCCGTCCCCTATACCTTTTATTATTAGTAATAATAAAGGAAGGACGGACTAAAAAGCAACGCGTAGTTTACTTACATGTGTAAGAGCATCGGGTGACAAGGAGCGATCATCTCTGTAAGTATAGAATGAATGAGAGGGTGACATGTCTGCCATGTGCTTGGAATTGTCGCATGCATCACTCAACAGAGGACAATAGTTATCCGGCAGAATAAATTCGTCTAGTAAATCCCCCATGAGTAAGTCAGGGGTGTCCTCCAGGGGGATGCACGTGTCACCGGCCGTCGGAGCCAAATGGGTTAAATCTTCCGGCTCGTCTTTCAACACTGGAAACAGAAATAAGAACATTGCATGGGTTAATTATTGATTCTTCTTCTTCTTCTTTTTGTCAAAAGGTTTGAAAGAGGAAACTATAACGGTTAAGGTCTTATTGTCCTGAAAATGAAGAGAAAAGGAAGCAGGATAGGAGAAAGTCTGTTTAGGATAAAATCCACCCCGCGCGGGAATCGAACCCGCGACCCAACACCTAAAAGGCAGACGAGCTACCTTCGAAGCTAACTAGGCTGGCACCTCAGTACAATTAAAAACAAATAAAATGATTGTCAGAGTGTTTTTAGTTCGATTTCGTTCAAATCACTAGAATACTCTGATAAATTGCTGATAAATCGGAAATTGCATTGCTTGTTAATTCCAAGAGATAACTTTTATGGTCCTAATAATGCTACTGCATGAGATATAAATTAAATCTCGATTGAACCAAAACATATAGAGCTGTGAGTGTTGAGAGATTAGTGATTATAGCCAAGCAAATTGCTTCAACCAAATGTTTAAACTTCGGCCATTAAAGAGATAAATTATAAAAGGGATTAATTTGTTTAAGCAAAGCTTTTACAAATGTCCACCTCAAAATAACGCTACTAAATATTCATGTTTCTACCGGGTCTCGAACTTCAGCCCTCCGGATTACGATTACGTTCTACTTCTGAGCTATTGGGATTGGTTTCTAGGAAATAAATTCAAAATCCAGAATGAAAATCCCACTGCAAAAATTGAAGAAAACAAATCCTAGCAAACAACCGCGGACACAAAACCGGCTAACTAAGCTGGCACCTCAGTACAATTAAAAACAAATAAAATGATTGTCAGAGTGTTTTTAGTTCGATTTCGTTCAAATCACTAGAGTACTCTGATAAATCGGAAATTGCATTGCTTGTTAATTCCAAGAGATAACTTTTATGGTCTTAATAATGCTACTGCATGAGTTATAAATTAAATCTCGATTGAATCAAAACAACAAAACATATAGAGCTGTGAGTGTCGAGGGATTAGTGATTATAGCCAAGCAAATTGCTTCAACCAAATGTTTAAACTTCGGCCATTAAAGAGATAAATTATAAAGGGATTAATTTGTTTAAGCAAAGCTTTTACAAATGTCCACCTCAAAATAACGCTACTAAATATTCATGTTTCTACTGGGTCTCGAACTTCAGCCCTCCGGATTACGATTACGTTCTACTTCTGAGCTATTGAATTGGGATTGGTTTCTAGTTTCTAGGAAATAAATTCAAAATCGGAAATAAAAATCCCACCGCAAAAATTGAAGAAAACAAATCCTAGCAAGCAACCGCGGATACAAAACCCCTCACCCTGTCTAATATTTCGACAAGAATGAAAACGGAATATCCCAGAGTAATCGAACTACAACTAGACACAATTGAGTAAACTTTCAAACACACGAGTTCGGAATTATTACAAGTGAAAAAGAAGAAAACTTTCGTCTGCTGTCGTCACGACAGACAGGTGAATCGATATACAGGATAACAGGAAGGTAAGTACGTTATCTAAAACAGGGCCGTAGTCATGGACATTCCGACTGGCAAACCGAAGGACGAGGGTTCGAATCCAAACCAAGCGATATTCATGCCTGAGACATTTTCTAGCATCCTAAGACCAGATTTTGCCCCGATGACTATAGGAATAATTTTGACGGTAGTATTCCACATCCTTTCTATTTCTATACCCAGATCTTTACATTTCAGTATCTTTACTGCTTCCTTCCTTTCTATGTTCATATCAGCGGGTATAGCGACATCAATGATTAGACACATCTTTTCCTTTCTATCTCTAACTATTATATCTGGCTTGTTTGTGTTGATGGTTCGGTCAGTTTGTACTGGTTGGTTATACAGGATGGTGACGTCATCTTGGGTGATTACAGGATTTGTTGATGGTTCGGTCAGTTTGTACTGGTTGGTTATACAGGATGGTGACGTCATCTTGGGTGATTACAGGTTCAGGTACCCTCAAAAGAGCCAGTGTTATTGTCTGTGGCTTGACAGGGCTGGTTTTGTCTCAGTTTTACGTCCTCCAGCGAGACAACAAGAGGCTCTCAGCTTCACCAGAAATAATTAACAAATTTATTTTTTTTCCCCAGGTACAGCTCTACCTGCCTAATTATGAACATATTTTAATGACACGATGCACATGTTTCCATAGAAACAGAACTGTCATCTCCCGAACACAATAAATCTAATTCCGCGTCCCTACGAGAGAAAAAAAATCACTCCCCAGATTTATTTTTAAAATTTGGACGAAGGCCGCCTGAAAAATAGAAAAAGAAGAGAACAAGAGCTGATGTTTCCTCTCTTTCTAAATGACGACATGAAATTGTTTATGTTTTCGGGATAGCGTGTGCTTGTCGCAGGTTGGGGATATCACAATGTTCCCTCTGGGAAGATGTTACTCGAGCGGGCCTTGGGGCCCCAAAGAGAATAAAATCCGCCCCGGGCGGGAATTGCACCCGCGACCTACCGCTTACAAGGCAGACACGCTATCATCCAAGCTAACTAGGCTGGCGTTTAATATTTCAAGACTACTTATTTGATCATTTGATTTCTGACCCAATCCATTCGAGCCTTTGCAGGCCCAGGGCCCCTTTAACGGCCCTTTTTCAGCGTGAGTTCTACAATTTATTGAACCATGCACTAAGGCGGCGGTGACATTACTCCGAATTTTGCGTGCGAAAACTTGCGAAAATTTCGCACTTCACGAAATCCTGGAACAACTAAAATTTTCGCACGAAATCGCATCAAAAAAACAAACTATTTTGATCGAATTAAACTGGTCGTAGTGGTCGTATTGCCATGAAGTATTGCCAAAAAAAAGTAAAAAAAAAAAAAAAAAACTGCATGCTCTCACTGTGGAAGTTCACAGAAGAAAAGCAAAGAAAGTAAAACACAACCAAGAGAGAAAGTGATCATGTAAAAATGTAAAATAAAAATTAAAATCTTATTTTATTATTATATTATTTTTTCATTATTTAGCGGTGGGCGGGGCATCACGAGCGTGTCAAAATGAGAAGAAAACATGGTTATTACTGCTCTGGTATGTTCTATGCAAGGAGTACAAGAATCATCATTGTATGAAAATTTATATGAACAAGATACCGTGTACACAAGTGAGATGTAACATCTTGATTTATTAAATTAATTTTTGAGCACCGTTTCTTTGGTGAATCCTAACCTTGATAGATATTGCATTACTATGATTATTTCAGAGATGTGCGAGTACTGTTGTCTTATAGATGTTGCACCTCACACTGATCTCATTGGCTTTGGCTAGGAGTTATTCACATGTGTCATGAAATGCTAAACACTGTTTTTGGCATGAACGGTCCAAACTCACCCAAGCCTTGAACTGATGAAGGCACGAACATCTAATTACGAAGAGAATCGGAGAGCGAGAAATACAATTGAGTGAACCTACCTATACTTATGTATGTGAAGATTGTGAAGAGACAACTTGTAACGGGGGGAATGGGAGGTTATCAATTCATAAGAGAACAAATGATGTCATTTTGGCATTTGAATCCTAACCTTGATAGATATTGCATTACTATGATTATTTCAGAGATGTGCGAGTACTGTTGTCTTATAGATGTTGCACCTCACACCGATCTCATTGGCTTTGGCTAGGAGTTACACACATGTGTCATGAAATGCTTAACTCTGTTTTTGGCATGAACGGTCCAAACTCACCCAAGCCTTGAACTGATGAAGGCACGAACATCTAATTACGAAGAGAATCGGAGAGCGAGAAATACAATTGAGTGAACGAACCTATACTACTTATGTATGTATGTATGTGAAGATTGTGAAGAGACAATTTGTAACGGGGGGAATGGGAGGTTATCAATTCATAAGAGAACAAATGATGTCATTTTGGCATCCTTGCGATGAGGAAATCAATCAGATTCAGACTAACAATATGACCTGTGTGTTAGCTCATAGTTGGAATTTAAAATATTTTGGGCCAAAATATAGGCCAAATCCCCTCAATTTAGCTTTCAAAAAGCCATGGACATAAACATAACTGATCGGTCTATCTCTCCTTCTTAGATAGGCAGGACTCTGAAGAGGAGATTCTTCTACTATCGAGCAACCCATCACAATGCTTCTGAACACAAATCGCCCACACGTTATGTTAATTGCCTTCATTATAACAATACTACCCCTAAGCAAGGTGTAAAGAGAGAACAATAAACTATGTTCGAGTCTCTTGGTGCTCTACAGAGTCCACAGCCAAAAATTTCAAATGTTTTGAATTTTCGGATTAGTAAGAGAGAGGCCTGTTGATGTATAGCTTATTTACTTCATGTATGGACATACATAGCTCTTATGTACTTAATGTATGAACATACATGTCTCTCATTTACATATGGAGAGGCATCTAAATACATAATTATGTTATCTACATAGAACAAGAGGTTTCTTCTACTATTCAAAATGTTGTTCTCTCTTCAGCGTTTCCACAGTATGTTCTGACTGCCCATTCATTATTAATCATAATATTAATGATCAAATTTCTCAAGGCAACTTGGTTTCGTCATGGTCAGTTAACTTCTCTTTATGTTTTTGCCAATCTAAAATTTCGCTCAATGAGAACAGACTAATCCACACTACTCTTCTAAAATCTAAATTCTAAAACATCAAAACATATGTAAGTATATCTAAAACTTAGCTGAACAACAAATCGTGGAAATTTGAAGCTTAGCAACACCGCTTATCATGTAGGTTTCTTCTATGCATGTACCAATATCCAATAGTGTACCAATGTACCATACATTTGAGATGGTGAAAAATTCGGATGTACTTCTCTTTTTGTTTTTGCCAATCTAAAATTTCGCTCAATGAGAACAGACTAATCCACACTGCTCTTCTAAAATCTAAATTCTAAAACATCAAAACATATGTAAGTACATATATCTAAAACTTAGCTGAACAACAAATCGTGGAAA
Source organism: Diaphorina citri (assembly GCF_000475195.1). NCBI lineage: Eukaryota > Metazoa > Arthropoda > Insecta > Hemiptera > Psyllidae > Diaphorina > Diaphorina citri. The sequence continues at coordinate 302,899 of NW_007377924.1, read as the reverse complement.
ATTGAAGCTTAGCAACACCGCTTATCATGTAGGTTTCTTCTATGCATGTACCAATATCCAATATTGTACCAATGTACCATACAGGATTATAGGTCATGTGTAATTGTGTAGGTACATTGGTACATACTCGTAATTAATGAATAGTTTTGATAAATCTATCGCGGTTTCAAGAAGATTTGCTATAATTTTTGTCTTTAAGTGCAACAACAATAAATTTTAGTACTTTATGTTTTTGCCAATCTAAAATTTCGCTCAATGAGAACAGACTAATCCACACTACTCTTCTAAAATCTAAATTCTAAAACATCAAAACATTATGTAAGTATCTAAAACTTAGCTGAACAACAAATCGTGGAAAATTGAAGCTTAGCAACACCGCTTATCATGTACCTAGGTTTCTTCTATGCATGTACCAATGTACCATACAGGATTATAGGTCATGTGTAGTTGCATGTGTAGGTACATTGGTACATACTCGTAATTAATAAATAGTTTTGATAAATCTATCACGGTTTCAAGAAGATTTGCTATAATTTTTGGCTTTAAGTGCAACAACAATAAATTTTAGTACTTTGCGTAACCCTACCCTGGTGGTCTTGTAGTCAAGACGCTCGCCCAGTAATCAGGAGGGCGTGGGTTCAATCCCTCACCCCTAACCTTTTGTTTTCTTCAACAAATAAAACGATTGAATAACCACATTGACTACTGATGATGAGGTGTTAGTTTAGTGAAGCAATTGTTGGATCATCTTGAATCGCAGAAGGACAACTAGAATTACCATTGATACAAGATCCGGAGTGACAGGATATTGTTATGTCATAATAGTGAATTAGTGGATTGTGACTACTGATGATGAGGTGTTAGTTTAGTGAAGCAATTGTTGGATCATCTTGAATCGCAGAAGGACAACTAGAATTACCATTGATACGAGATCCGGAGTGACAGGATGTTGTTATGTCATAATAGTGAATTAGTGGATTTAACTGAATGATCTTCACAGTTTAGTGTGTTTCTTCTTACGTAGTTCTGTGTGTTTATTGTTAGCTTCTTTTTTACGTAGTTTGGGACTTGTGACATCATTTGCATTGACACAACTATATCATCAATCATCATCATCATGGCACAATGAATTGCTACCTTGCTACTCGGGTAAACAGAAGATATAATACACAGGGACATAGGATAAACTCACCCAAGCCTTGAACTGATGAAGGCACGAACATCTAATTACGAAGAGAATCGGAGAGCGAGAAATACAATTGAGTGAACCTAATACCTATACTTATGTATGTGAAGATTGTGAAGAGACAATTTGTAACGGGGGGAATGGGAGGTTATCAATTCACAAGAGAAGAAATGATGTCATTTTGGCATCCTTGCGATGAGGAAATCAATCAGATTCAGACGAACAATATGACCTGTGTGTTAGTTCATAGTTGGAATTTAAAATATTTTGGGCCAAAATATAGGCCAAATCCCCTCAATTTAGCTTTCAAAAAGCCATGGATATAACAGATCGGTCTATCTCTCCTTCTTTGAAGATAGTTTTGGACATCTTCCTTTTAGATAGGCAGGACTCTGAAGAGGAGATTCTTCTACCCGTTGACGCTAAAGTAGGGGAAGTGGAATGAAAAACACGCGTCGGGTTCGCATCGCACCCACGTCGGAATGAAAAACAGACCTTTTATCATCATTTTCAGTCCAGCTTCAAAGGTAAACAATAATTACAGTTACGCATCTCGAAATTTTCTCTCTTGACTCCTAGATAAGCATAACGGGAATCCAATGCTTCAACAAAGATGTGGGAACTAAAATATATGCACTTGTACAAAGAACATAGATTCCCTGAAAAATTAAGTTAGTAAGCAAGACTCCTGAAACCACCAGCCATAATAAGAACCAGCCAGTCAATGTACATTGTATAGGTTTACGAAGGTATTTCATTCAATAAATTTGGTACAAGTTTGTATGGCCAACTCATAAAACCTTTTCTTTATAGACAACTCCACCACAAGGTAGACCTAATAAAAACTACCAATATTTACACCAGATAGATTAGTGTAGAAAATCTGACGAAAAACCACAGAGTTGACAATACAAGTCCATCATTGTAATATTCATTTATCAAAGTAATTTAAAGACGGATTCAAACATTTCAAACGTAAAAAGTAAAAAGTACTCAAATCTTACGAAATCTGTTGCGATAAGACTCCTGAAGTTTGCCGGCTAGATATGATATGGCCCAGACCTTGAACACAATCAACTGATAAAAATCAGAGATCGGCAATGCCTAAATCTCGAGGCAAATGAATGTACCTGTACTAATTAGGTGTATGTGTATCCATTGCTTCCGATATCCATAGAATATTTGGACAGAGGAATGAATTTCACCGGTGGATGACCGTGGAACCCGAAGTTTTTCAGGACACAAGGATAAGGAGGAAGACAATAAGGAAGAAGACTAAGGTGAGGAACGAGAAGACGAAAAATGACAAAAACTGTCAAAATGAATGCAAAAAAGAGAGCAACCTCTGCGTCACATATACTCTGGGGTACGTACGAGTATTTCGCAGAGTGCATCGACCCAGTTTCCAAATCCGAATGTGAACAATGCCTAGAATAGCGTTTAGACACAATCATATCGAACATCATTGCAAAATGTTCAGTGGATTTGGTTTATTCTAGGTACACTGCCAATATAAACATAAAGCAATAGTACGCTAGTGCAGGTAAATCTAGAGTTGTTTTCCAGGGATCTTTGGATTGGTCTTCAACTTCTTCATCACACGAGAGAAGACGAGAAATTGTTCTTATCTTATTTTGAGACAAGAACCATCTACTTGTATCTTGTAAATCCTTTCCCGTCTTGTAAGTTTCAAGACGAGAGACTAGAAAAATATACCCAAGTACATTTCTACTAGTTTCTTATCAGCTTTATCCAAACCAACAATAAAAAATCAATTCTATAATATAATTTTATTACATTTCTTATCAAGGCACCTATGTACTTAAAGTGTATTTATTTTATTTTTTAACACTCATATACAACAATTCTTCTTCAACAATATCTATGGAATACCTGCGAAAATTTCGCACTTCACGAAATCCTGGAACAACTAAAATTTTCGCACGAAATCGCATCAAAAAAACAAACTATTTTGATCGAATCAAACTGGTCGTAGTGGTCATACGAATTCGTCGGATGAGTGTCACCGCTCTCATAAGAATCAATGGTTTTGATTTTTTCACACGAATTGATACGATAATTCGCACGCAAAATTGGGAGTAGTGTCACCGCCCCCTAACTATACTAGTAGTATAATACCCAGATTACTAAGGATTACCTACTGAATTCCCCAAACCCAACTATGTATTATCCAGACCGTTTCAGAACCAGAAGTAGAAGGGGGTATTTTTTTGTCCGATTCTAATGAATAAATAGATCCGAGTCCAGTCAATGATGGGACTTTCAAATCCATTGAATCCGGATACATTGGATTCTATGAATAAACAAATAAACTATGCTGCTCACCGAGATCACTCCTAAAAATTTACATGAGCAAGCACAAAACGTTGGATTCTATGAATAAACAAATAAACTATGCTGCTCACCGAGATCACTCCTAAAAATTTACATGAGCAAGCACAAAACGTTTAAAAAAAAATTCCTTTAAAAAAAATCACAACAGTTGGCAATTGTGATTTTTTTCTATCTCCATCCTACGCCTCTCCCTATCTCTCTTTCTTTTTTTTTTTTTTTTTTTTTTTTTTTTTTTTTTTTTTTTTTTTTTTTTTTTTTTTTTTTTTTTTTTTTTTTTTTTCTTCTCGTCGTCGCCTTTTTGGCTCAGATTTTAAATTAAACAGTTCCTCAACTGTCCTCATGAGGCTGAGTACATCCTGAAATAGTCAGCAGTCAGCAGACGATCATCCATCTACAATCTAGGTACCAACCAACTTCAGTGATCTGCCAAGAACTGTGTGGATTTAACGTACTGTTAGTTAATGTAAATAGGTGCCGTTCCACGATAAACACTCTCAATAGGATATCGTTTTGCCGGACAAATTGTTACAAATTGATTGTCACTCACTCTAAACTCTACAGAGAGAACTGTTTGATCTCCACCAGAAATATTCGAACTAACTCGTGATGTAGGTTAGTTTATTCAAATGTATTGTTGTACTATGGGTTAGTATTAAAATAATGTAGAAATGTACATTATTTGGAATGTAATGAGATTGAACAGTTAGGTATCGTGAGGGTTTTGTTTCGATTTCTAGATGTGCAATTGATGAATAAAGGCAGGGTGTTGAGAGAAACAAAATTGAAAGGTTTTGAACCATTCAATAAACTCAATAGAGTAATGAATGCTCAATTTGAATTTGATTGTAGGTAATTGGCAACAACGAGGAATTGTACTGCAACTAGTTTTATGCAGTTTTCAATGTGTTCCTATTTTTTAAGCCAGCGGATTACTAAAGTACAATGTTTTATCATAATTTTCAGTCCATCTTCAAAGGTAAACAATTACAGTTAGCAACAACGAGGAATTGTACTGCAACTAGTTTTATGCAGTTTTCAATGTGTTCCTAATTTTTAAGCCAGCGGATTACTAAAGTGCAATGTTTTATCATCATTTTCAGTCCAGCTTCAAAGGTAAACAAATTATAGTTACGCATCTCGAAATTTTCTCTCTTGACTCTAGATAAGCATAACGGGAATCCAATGCTTCAACAAAGATGTGGGAACCAAAATATATGCACTTGTACAAAGAACATAGATTCCCTGAAAAAGTAAGTTAGTAAGCAAGACTCCTGAAACCACCAGCCATAATAAGAACCAGCCCAGTCAATGTACATTGTATAGGTTTACGAAGGTATTTCATTCAATAAATTTGGTACAAGTTTTTATGGCCAACTCATAAAACAAAGTATGTACAAAACATCAAGTGGCAGCCGGTTTAGTGAGAACCAGGCACATGTAACAATCACCTGATTTGAGAGATTTTCATGAAAACCGGCTCCTCTCTCCCCCGAAAAACTCGTCAAATCTCCTGCCATGGTAATTAATTAATTTAGATTCAACTCCTCAAACGATTTAATGACGTCTGACCTGTAATGTGATAATTAGATTTAATTAACGCCATACAGGGTGTACACAAGATAATGTACGAAAATTACAGTTACAGGTGTGATTTATAGTAACAGGCACTTTTTTTTACTACCAGTAGGATCAATTATGCTTTAAAATTCAGCTAAATTCAAAGTGTTACAACTAAGATAGGTACTCTTTTTTCGACGTTCTTTCAAAAAGGATCTCATGCGTTTTGTGGAAATAGTGAAGATTGATGCATTATTTTAGGACTTGGAACTCTTGTTGCCCAAATTGAGAACATTTGCAGACCCCTTTCTATAGAAGAGGAAAAAAAAGTCTTAAAACCCACTAAATCAGTTGTTTATATTTCGAACACTCTGTATCTGAATATGTGTGAATGGTTGAATACGTCTGAGACATACTACGGCGCGGCGGGACCCTAAGGGTATGCTATGATATGCTATGCTATATTGTTATCTCTTGACATACTACATGATTAATGTTGGTACTTCCTTTGACATACCGAGTACAGACATTTGGACATTCGGTAATTATGTACTTTGTATTTAAGACACTCTTTTGTTTTGGCTCAAAGTATTCGTTATATTCAGCACCTTACAGTTACAGGTGTGATTTATAGTAACAGGCACTTTTTTTTACTACCAGTAGGATCAATTATGCTTTAAAATTCAGCTAAATTCAAAATGTTACAACTAAGATAGGTACTTTTTTTCGACGTTCTTTCAAAAAGGATCTCATGCGTTTTGTAGAAATAGTGAAGATTGATGCATTATTTTAGGACTTGGAACCCTTGTTACCCAAATTGAGAACATTTGCAGACCCCTTTCTATAGAAGAGGAAAAAAAGTCCTTAAACCCACTAAATCAGTTGTTTATATTTCAAACACTCGTATCTGAAGTACTTTTTTTTCGACGTTCTTTCAAAAAGGATCTCATGCGTTTTGTGGAAATAGTGAAGATTGATGCATTATTTTAGGACTTGGAACCCTTGTTACTTGTTACCCAAATTGAGAACATTTGCAGACCCCTTTCCATAGAAGAGGAAAAAGTCTTAAAACCCACTAAATCAGTTGTTTATATTTCGAACACTCTGTATCTGAATGTGTGAATGGTTGAATACGTCTGAGACATACTACGGCGCGGCGGGACCCTAAGGGTATGCTATGATATGCTATATGGTTATCTCTTGACATACTACATGATTAATGTTGGTACTTCCTTTGACATACCGAGTACAGACATTTGGACATTCGGTAATTATGTACTTTGTATTTAAGACACTCTTTTGTTTTGGCTCAAAGTATTCGTTATATTCAGCACCTACGTATATGTACATGACAAAACATATGAATGAGAACATGATGGTAAAATATGTAATGGTGCAAATTAATGTGAAAGTAATTGCTGCAATTCAGTTATGAACAAGAGAGTACGAACACTCGTAACTTATTATTGTTGAGTTTCTTTTCATTTGATAGCTAAATCAGACAAGGCATTTGACACGTCGCCGCTTTGAATTGCATATGAGGTGTTATTTGGGGCAGAGCTGTAAAACCCGGAAAAATATTTCTCATGTTTGTAGCAGGTAACTAGGTAGTCTTACGGTAAAAAAAGGTCCTTGTAACCGGAATAACCAAATGACCATTGACACGTCGCCGCTTTGAATTGCATATGAGGTGTTATTTGGGGCAGAGCTGTAGAACTCGGAAAAATATTTCTCATGTTTGTAGCACGTAACTAGGTAGTCTTACGGTAAAAAAAAGGTCCTTGTAACTGGAATAACCAAATGACCGATCTCCATTATTCTGATAGTATGCTCGAAAATCAATTCAGAAGACAGCATACTCAAATACCTAACTCTAAATTGTATCTCTGATGGTCAAAACACAGACTGAAAATTCAACTAAAAACTCGCAAAACGAATGCAAAAACACTTCCCTCAGTGGATAGGGATACCGTTGTGTTTCAGTTGCTCTATTCTGTTCCGTACTTTATCTCCATTTCCATTTCCTATATCACACTGATTACCAGGAGCATGTCAAAATCTACATACCACTCATTGAAATAAAAATAACACTATGAAATTATACACAGGTCAGATATAGAATTCCGGTCAAAGTTGAATATTCTCCGAGTGCACTCAATCACAAGTTAAGTTATGTGATACACTTGGACGTAGGTAATTCAGGCACCAGGTTGAACGGAAATATTTGATAATAAGATGTTTACACCATCTGAGCTCATTGATTAGGATGATTGCTGATAGAGCCCGAATTTAGATCCGTCTCGTGTTGTTTATGATTTGAAATGGAATTGATCCGACTAGAATAGTATCGAATTTTCTAGAATAGATCCAAGCAATGATTCGACTTATGCGACATACAGTACTTGAGATGGGTCAGGACATTGTTTCGAACTTTTGCCTCTCATCAGCAAGGAGTAGTAGGTAGTTAAGACTATGAAGTTTAGACCTCCCAATGTTCGTTACCTTTCCTTTCATCTTTCCCCCAATTCAAAGTCCAACATTTTCTGAGTGCACTAACTTGCTCTCAAAATGATTCAAATTACTGATTTACCTAAAGTTCAGTTAGTTACACCTGTGATAATACCTCACCGAAACATTAAATAATAATGACTTGTTCGAGGAAAAAAAGAAACAAAAACTGTGAAGAAATTCAAGCAACTTCACGTGTTTTCATCAACCAGCACCATTTTGAGTTCGCTCCAATTTTTTTCGTTTGAACATACGCAAAATCCGGCGAGAAAATCTCAAATATGTAAACGCTGAGACACCTACGCGGTTCGCGCTAATGTTCAGAGCTCACAACACAGAAACAATCGTAAAACTGCCTGGGATATACCACACAACCTCACAATGAAAGCAGGCCTCAAACTTGTACATAAGTGCCACAGAATAGGACAAGTATTATGAGGCTGAAAATGTTGACAATCATTTCGAAACCGACATGAACTATCACCAAAACTGGGTGTAGTGGTCAGCACGGTGAACTTTGGATGTGGAAGTTGGTGGTTCGAGTCCAAAGTCATAACCCCTGGACCAAATCATAAACTTTTAAGAATTGAGCGTAGGTATAGTCTGTTGATTAGGGGAATATTTGTGACAAGGATTCATGCTAGGCAATAATTAGAATTTCACTTTTTAGAGCTCAAGCAAGACTTATAAAAACGATGGGCGACCAAGAACCAAAACTGGGTGTAGTGGTCAGCACGGTGAACTTTGGATGTGGAAGTTGGTGGTTCGAGTCCAAAGTCATAACCCCTAGACCAAATCATAAACTTTTAAGAATTGAGCGTAGGTTTAGTCTGTTGATTAGGGGAATATTTGTGACAAGGATTCATGCTAGGCAATAATTAGAATTTCACTTTTTAGAGCTCAAGCAAGACTTATAAAAACGATAGGCGACCAAGAAATGATGGAACCCGTTACCTGCCTTATAGGTACGCCACTACTAATTCACTGACAATAGATATTAGATAGAGTTTGGGCGTTGTACACTGTACAGTGATAGAATAGTACTTTAGTTTAGTGTACACCCAATACTGCTGAGACAAATTAGAGTTAGTGCTCTTTGACACGTCGCCGCTTTGAATTGCATATGAGGTGTTATTTGGGGCAGAGCTGTAGAACTCGGAAAAATATTTCTCATGTTTGTAGCAGGTAACTAGGTAGTCTTACGGTAAAAAAAAGGTCCTTGTAACTGTGGAATAACCAAATGACCGATCTCCATTATTCTGATAATATGCTCGAAAATCAATTCAGAAGACAGCATACTCAAATACGTAACTCTAAATTGTATCTCTGATGGTCAAAACACAGACTGAAAATTCAACTAAAAATTCGAAAAACGAATGCAAAAACACTTCCCTCAGTGGATAGGGATAACCGTTGTGTTTCATCAATTCAGAAGACAGCATACTCAAATACCTAACTCTAAATTGTATCTCTGATGGTCAAAACACAGACTGAAAATTCAACTAAAAACTTGAAAAACGAATGCAAAAACACTTCCCTCAGTGGATAGGGATACCGTTGTGTTTCAGTTGTACAGCATGATAAACGATGGTTTGTTTAGGCTGTGATAATGCTTCCATATTAAAGCAATAACATCAACCATTTTCTCGCAACATTCATACTTGGCAAGCACACATTTACTTCATTGATTATTTTAATTCCAAATGTTAGCGAAAAATTAAAATTGTCTAGAAAATTTATACGTGGAAATTTTGACTTGAGCCATGTTGGTTTGTTTTAACTCAACGATTTTTCAACAAGTTTGTTTTTTCCACGATAATTCTCGAATGGTTTGTCCGATTTCAATTGAAGTTGGAACTCATTAGAGGATTTTAATACAATATCGGGCCTTTGGGGGTCCCGGACTTCGTGGTTAGTCTCTTTAATGAGGCGTCCAGAGATTGAAAATCATCCATCAGGAGAAATCGAAGCAAGCCATGTTGGTTTGTTTTAACTCAACGATTTTTCAACAAGTTTGTTTTTTCCACGATAATTCTCGAATGGTTTGTCCGATTTCAATTCAAGTTGGAACTCATTAGAGGATTTTAATACAATAGATTTTGGACAATATCGGGCGTTTGGGGGTCCCGGACTTCGTTGTTATTCTCTTTAATGAGGCGTCCAGAGATTGAAAATCATCCAGCAGGAGAAATCGAAGCCCTTTGAGCGGAAGCCGAATGCTTTATTCATTTCACCAAAACCTAATTGAACAGTTTTTAGCGTTTTTGTCCCAAATATGATTCTTCAAAGGTTGTTGCTCCTTTACAAAAATCCAAATTTAATTACCTTTTGCTGTATTCATTTCACCAAAACCTAATTGAACAGTTTTTAGCGTTTTTGTCCCAAATATGATTCTTCAAAGGTTGTTGCTCCTTTACAAAAACCCAAATTTAATTACCTTTTGCTAGTTGTAAATTGTAACTACTATACTCCGCCCTAGATACCTAGGGGTTCTCAGGAGTATTTCTTGTTACTACTGTTGTTGTAAATAAACAAGTTAACAATTCTAGTAACTGAGCATTTGTGAAAATAAAGTGCCCTGAATACTCCGCCCTAGATACCTAGGGGTTCTCAGGAGTATTTCTTGTTACTACTGTTGTAAAAACAAGTTAACAATTCTAGTAACTGAGCTTTTGTGAAAATAGTGCCCTGGTAAGGGCTTGCATTACCCAGATTTGCCAAACTAATAACTCAAGCAACCCATGAAGTCATAACTCACAAATTGCCTGCTGTACTGGTGTTCTAGCAAATCTAGCATTCTTTTCATAGGTGCAGCCAATTTCAACGTTACATGTAAAGTGTTGTAATTACTCCATAATACAAATGCTAATACAATCGGGTGAATGCGAACATATTGGCAAAATATCGTTACATTTAACCCTGTGATACACAGATACGAACTTAACCTTTATATATTTTTATTAGGACCCGTCAATATTCGTCAACATTAAAATTTCCTACTTAGATATGTCCAAGTCATCTTCATCTTAAGAACACTCAATTAACTAACAAGATGCCGGCCTGATTACAAAGAGAGTTGAACTTAGTGAACTCTCTCTCTAGTCTTGAAAAATCAAACAACAGTATACTCGACGCGTCAGCTGATTTACACATTGAAGAGATAATCAGTGACGACTAACGTGATAGTCAGAATTTACTTTACATAAATTGAAAGTGAAACATTATAATACGAGTACCTAACATGAGAAATCAACAAGAAGTATTTGAAGTGCAGCAAAATTTGATGAAAATCCGGGATGTGTGCTAATTTTGAGCAGGATTGTATGGCGCTAAAGTTTTACGTTTTTCCAAGTCCGAATGTTGATATAGTGGAGACGGAAGAATTAAGAATGGAAGATATTCAAAAAGGGTAGAACAGAAAAAGTGAGAATAGTCAAATGGTCATTCGAATATTGTAGGTACTTTCCATCATAGGGATCAATTTGATACTGTAATTTTTTCTGATGCTCCAACATTTTCTGGGAAAACACAAATCAAATTTTGAACTGTTGGCATACATCTTAGGATAATTATGGATTAGATTCAATACAGAATCAGAATACATAAATGTCAGTCCTAGAGTGGACGGGCTCTCTAGTTGCATCTTAAAATATGGATTAGATTGCTCGGTTCAAAACGTTAATGTCAGTGTTAGTGGAAGATAATAAAGTGAACTAGATATGCAATTAGATGACATCTCCACTAGAAATATTCAACTGGATAACATCATGACATCCATTATTCACCTACTCGTTTGAAAATCGTTAATGTCAGTGTTAGTGGAAGATAATAAAGTGAACTAGATATGCAATTAGATGACATCTCCACTAGAAATATTCAACTGGATAACCATCATGACATCCATTATTCACCTACTCGTTTGAAAAATTGTCAAAATCTGTATGAATCCAATTAATTCCGTTTTATTTTTCTTACAATTAAAATGTCAATGTACTCTTATGCAATGGAGTGTACATGTAATGTGGGGAGTGTGTTTATGTTGGAAACAACATTACGTTTGAGATGGTGAAAAATTCGGATGTACTTCTCTTTTTGTTTTTGCCAATCTAAAATTTCGCTCAATGAGAACAGACTAATCCACACTACTCTTCTAAAATCTAAATTCTAAAACATCAAAACATTATGTAAGTATCTAAAACTTAGCTGAACAACAAATCGTGGAAAATTGAAGCTTAGCAACACCGCTTATCATGTAGGTTTCTTCTATGCATGTACCAATATCCAATATTGTACCAATGTACCATACAGGATTATAGGTCATGTGTAATTGTGTAGGTACATTGGTACATACTCGTAATTAATAAATAGTTTTGATAAATCTATCACGGTTTCAAGAAGATTTGCTATAATTTTTGGCTTTAAGTGCAACAACAATAAATTTTAGTACTTTGCGTAACCCTACCCTGGTGGTCTTGTAGTCAAGACGCTCGCCCAGTAATCAGGAGGGCGTGGGTTCAATCCCTCACCCCTAACCTTTTGTTTTCTTCAACAAATAAAACGATTGAATAACCACATTGACTACTGATGATGAGGTGTTAGTTTAGTGAAGCAATTGTTGGATCATCTTGAATCGCAGAAGGACAACTAGAATTACCATTGATACGAGATCCGGAGTGACAGGATGTTGTTATGTCATAATAGTGAATTAGTGGATTTAACTGAATGATCTTCACAGTTTAGTGTTCCGGTCAAAGTTGAATATTCTCCGAGTGCACTCAATCACAAGTTAAGTTATGTGATAGACTTGGACGTAGGTAATTCAGGCACCAGGTTGAACGGAAATATTTGATAATAGGATGTTTACACCATCTGAGCTCATTGATTATTAGAATGATTGTTGATAGAGCCCGAATTTAGATCCGTCTCGTGTTGTTTATGATTTGAAATGAAATTGAACCGACTAGAATATGATCGAATTTTCTAGAATAGATCCGAGCAATGATTCGACTTATGCGACATACAGTACTGGAGATGGGTCAGGAGTCAAGACATCACAGATCCCTGGGAAGTTGTTTCGAACTTTTGCCTCTCATTAGCAAGGAATAGTAGTTAAGACTATGAAGTTTAGACCTCCCAATGTTTGTTACCTTTCCTTTAATCTTTCCCCCAATAGATTTCATAAGAGCTTTTTAAGTGAAACAGTAAATTAATGACTTTTAGGAAGTTGGCTTCATTTGGCGAACAATCTTCACCTATTTACCAATGTAGTTGTTTGCCTTTTTCCAAAGACAAACAAAATATAAACAAAAAATAAGTTTAAAAAAAATGAAAGTAAACAAAAAAATGGGTCAAATAAAAATGAGAGGGAAATCGAAAAAAAAGCTTTCCTCGAAAAGGTAAAACTATTGCTGAAAAAGAAATAACAAGTGACAATTAGAATTTTATTTGAACACACACCTGAGACAAATTCTAGACAGATTTCATAAGAGCTTTTTAAGTGAAACAGTAAATTAATGACTTTTAGGAAGTTGGCTTCATTTGGCGAACAATCTTCACCTATTTATCAATGTAGTTGTTTGCCTTTTTCCAAACACAAACAAAATATAAACAAAAAATAAGTTTAAAAAAAAATGAAAGTAAACAAAAAAAATGGGTCAAATAAAAATGAGAGGGAAATCGAAAAAAAAAGCTTTCCTCGAAAAGGTAAAACTATTGCTGAAAAAGAAATAACAAGACAATTAATAGAATTTTATTTGAACACACACCTGAGACAAATTCTAGACACACACAAAACTATTTCGAAACTTGACTATTTACAAAAATTAATTTTAAATTAAATTCTCAAACTTTTTTCGTTAAATCGAGAGGAAAAGAACTAGGAAGATATCACAGCCAGATAATTTCTTAGAAAAAAATTAATTTAAAATTATTTTCTTCAGGAACAACTAGTACAATTAAACACACACAAATAAAATATGAAGAAGTTCGGGGAATCTGTCAGCACAATGTTTGATTAGAAGATGTCTAGTGATTAGGTAGGTAGAAGCGAAATACTTGAGTTCGAGCCCAGAGACTTAGCCCAATAATTATAGGTATTAGGCGCGGAGTGGAAAAATCAAACAACAGTATACTCGACGCGTCAGCTGATTTACAATTTTCTTAGAAAAAAATTAATTTAAAATTATTTTCTTCAGGAACAACTAGTACAATTAAACACACACAAATAAAATATGAAGAAGTTCGAGGAATCTGTCAGCACAATGTTTGATTAGAAGATGTCTAGTGATAGGTAGAAGCGAAATACTTGAGTTCGAGCCCAGAGACTTAGCCCAATAATTATTATAGGTATTAGGTCGGGTGAATGCGAACATATTGGCAAAATATTGTTACATTTAACCCTGTGATACACAGATACGAACTTAACCTCTATTTATTTTTATTAGGACCCGTCAATATTCGTCAACATTAAAATTTCCTAATACTTAGATATGTGCTCCTCGGGTGAATGCGAACATATTGGCAAAATATTGTTACATTTAACCCTGTGATACACAGATACGAACTTAACCTCTATTTATTTTTATTATTAGGACCCGTCAATATTCGTCAACATTAAAATTTCCTACTTAGATATGTGCTCCCAACTCAGTTTTTTCGGTTATATCTATTATTTCCCTATAAGTGCGTTCATACCCAAGTACGAGTTTGTAACAGTTTAAAACAACAACAGTTGATCGTAGCAAACCTGATGAATTAAATGAAAACAAGTTTACCGGTAGATAAACAAGTATCACCTGATAATCCTGACATCCTTGCACGCTAGGGCCCGGACTTGGGAACAATTAACAAGAAAATCCCATCTGAATTTCGAAACTTACTCAACCTAACCTGAATCCTAACCTTGATAGATATTGCATTACTATGATTATTTCAGAGATGTGCGAGTACTGTTGTATAGATGTTGCACCTCACAGTCCTCACACTGATCTCATTGACTTTGGCTAGGAGTTATGCACATGTTGTGTCATGAAATGCTCTACACATTGAAGAGATAATCAGTGACGACTAACGTGATAGTCAGAATTCACTTTACATAAATTGAAAGTGAAACATTATAATACGAGTTTACGAGTACTTAACATGAGAAATCAACAAGAAGTATTTGAAGTGCAGTAAAATTTGATGAAAATCCGGGATGTGTGCTAATTTTGAGCAGGATTGTATGGCGCTAAAGTTTTACGTTTTTCCAAGTCCGAATGTTGATATAGTGGAGACGGAAAAATTAAGAATGGAAGATATTCAAAAAGGGTAGAACAGAAAAAGTGAGAATAGTCAAATGGTCATTCGAATATTGTACTTTCCATCATAGGGATCAATTTGATACTGTAATTTTTTCTGATTCTGCTCCAACATTTTCTGGGAAAACACAAATCAAATTATTTGTCATTCTAAATATCATTCTCACGTACATCATTAATAATAAAAATAAAATCATAAAATTCACGTTTTTATTGTTATTTCGATGACTACATATCGGTTCAGAAGAGCTTATGTGACAGTAATGTAAATGTAATTTCTTGACCCCGCCGGGAATCGAACCCGGGTCTCCCGCGTGCAAGGCGAGCGCAGTGACCACTACGCCATGGGAGCTGACGTATGTGACAGTAATAAAATGATTATTTTTTCAATTATTTGTTCGTGATTTTACATCCATCATTTTCCATGATCCAGCAATATGTACTTCATATCTTACTAACATTACTGATCCTTTATTCAAATTTTCTAAAGCGCTTGTCTCAAGTTAAAGTGAACAAATCATAAAACAAGGGCCAATAAACCATGAGACAAACAACTACAAACGTATTTCAGTTCTAATTTCCCGAATATTATAATTTCCCACTCAAAAATATAATTATTAATCAAATATGTAAATCATTGAATGAGGCCGCAGTGTATGGGTGATTTAACTAAACGTTTTGTTGCTTTTCAAGTAGAGGAAAGGCTCTCTCCCTCATTATTTAGGCATGGCAACATTTTTTGCCACCTCAAGGCTATACATAAATTCCTATTGAGTGTGGGTGCCAAATTTTTTCATTTCCAATTTGGCTATTTTGATTCAAATCTAACTTGACACAAACACTGATTCGTCAGTGAGAGAATCTATACATTCCTCATGTTGACAATTAGAGAATTGACAAATAAATAAATGCACTCCCAATCCTATTTGTTTCGTTGGCAGGTCGGCTATTATTTTTGTGATGCATCTAACTGCAGTTTTGATCAACAACCATTACATGATCATAATTTTCAAGTAGGTATCTCTTTTCTCAATTACAGTATCACTTATCACAGTGCACACAAGTTCGCCCCGGAGGTTTCTTTTTTCCCAATTACAGTATCACAGTGCCCACAAGTTCGCCCCCCCCCCCCTCTTTAAAAACACGACCAATATCTTGGCATGCAATTTTCTGCAGAAAAGTGTCATTTTGGGGATATCAGTATTTCTTGTCAAAACTTTTATCTGGGGATGATCTACCTGTACCACATGACATAACTCCCTCATAATCCCTAGTAAGGCGTCTTATTTTGTCTGAATCCCATTCTGTTGTGCCCCCCCCCCCTCTTTAAAAACACGACCAATATCTTGGCATGCAATTTTCTGCAGAAAAGTGTCATTTTGGGGATATCAGTATTTCTTATCAAAACTTTTATCTGGGGATGATCTACCTGTACCACCTACCACATTACTTAACTCCCTCATAATCCCTAGTAAGGCGTCTTACATTGTCTGAATCCCATTCTGTTGTACTTCGATACAAAATTTCAAGCTGCGGTATGCAAAACAAGCAGACATGAAAGTCAACAATTTATCCAATCAAAGTCGTGTGATGTTCACGCCAGATTTCTTTATCTATAAAAAGCTCCGTATTGGCAATAATAATGAAATCAATAATGGATTTTCATTGAACCGAGGAAAGTAAGGAAGCATGCGGCATTTACCCGACTTTCTTTCAAATATCACATGATCAAAGTACCTGTGAGCACGCATTCATATCTCTATTAATAGGTACTCGTATATAGTGGTAGGTCATAGTTTCTGGTCGCTTAACAATATAAGGAACGCTGGATCGAGCCTTGATGAATCTTTTTCAATTCCAGTTCAAAGGATTTTTCCTCGGCTTGAATTTCGGGGTAATCTTAGTCACATGACAATAGTTAGATGACTACCTGTACTATGTAAATGAGAGCACTTGACTCTCTACATCTCAATTCGGAGGTGCGGGTTTGAATCCCTGCAAGGACGGAAATTTTCTAAACCAACCCTTCTGTTCCCGAACGGCAGATTTGGATGTAGCGGTGATATTGTGTGAGCATACCCGCGTGATGTCGAGTACATCAGTATCCTATACAAGAACAT
This sequence comes from Diaphorina citri, assembly GCF_000475195.1. Taxonomy (NCBI): domain Eukaryota; kingdom Metazoa; phylum Arthropoda; class Insecta; order Hemiptera; family Psyllidae; genus Diaphorina; species Diaphorina citri. Next base: position 285,875 of record NW_007377924.1, on the reverse strand, counting down.
GGATGTAGCGGTGATATTGTGTGAGCATACCCGCGTGATGTCGAGTACATCAGTATCCTATACAAGTTTATGAAAGATCTTGTTGTGTACTACCTAACCCTATCATTCCCAGAAAGTTGATCATTTGTGAAAGTTCTTTTCGCGCGCGTGCTACCTAACCCTATCATTCCCAGAAAGTTGATCATTTGTGAAAGTTATTTTCACGTGCTACCTAACCCTATTTTAAGCTTCAAGTATGTGGATGATCTTCTCCAGTTTTTCAAGCATTTTTGATTTCCATAATGTTATTTTCAATTTTGTATGTGTACAGATTTGGATGTAGCGGTGATATTGTGTGAGCATACCCGCGTGATGTCGAGTACATCAGTACCCTATACAAGAACACACGTTTCGTGGTGCGGTAGATGAAAATGTTTATTTGTGCTTTGGCAGCTGACACCTGATTCCAGACGCGAATACATGAAACTTTGGTTCAGTGACGGATTTAGTAAAAACCAATATGTACCTAGACCACACAGGTGTAAGTCAATCATGCAAAACTTAAAAAAAAAAACGGTGAGCTCTAAAAATGGAAAGCTCTTGAGGAAAAAGATGCCAAGTCTCGTTAAAAAAAAAAAGAGTATGAAGGGAATTTTCAGTCTCATTCTGGAAGTATAAACAGGACATATTCTATTATATTCTACTTTTTATCTGGGACAATGAATGAAAAGTCCAGTCAGATATGAGTTTAGAAAAAAAGCGTGTATTCTTGATGGTACACATGCAATGCTCATTTTCTTTCAAATATCACATGATCAAAGTACCTGTGAGCACGCATTCATATCTCTATTAATAGGTACTCGTATATAGTGGTAGGTCATAGTCTCTGGTCGCTTTTCAATACAAGGAACGCTGGATCAATCCCAGCTTTTTTCTTCCGAAGGAAAGGAAGAAGAAGATCAAGACAACGGAGATTCTGCTGTAAGTGACATGGTTTAGCTATATGTACGTACATATGTCAAGGAGAAATTTCCGTAGAATTTTTAGATATCCATAGAATTTCGAGCCCAGCTTTTTTCTTCCGAAGGAAAGGAAGAAGAAGATCAAGACAACGGAGATTCTGCTGTAAGTGACATGGTTTAGCTATATTTTATGTACGTATGTCAAGGAGAAATTTCCGATATCCATAGAATATTTGGACAGAGGAATGAATTTCACCGGTGGATGACCGTGGAACCCGAAGTTTTTCAGGACACAAGGATAAGGAGGAAGACAATAAGGAAGAAGACTAAGGTGAGGAACGAGAAGACGAAAAATGACAAAAACTGTCAAAATGAATGCAAAAAAGAGAGCAACCTCTGCGTCACATATACTCTGGGGTACGTACGAGTATTTCGCAGAGTGCATCGACCCAGTTTCCAAATCCGAATGTGAACAATGCCTAGAATAGCGTTTAGACACAATCATATCGAACATCATTGCAAAATGTTTAGTGGACCTGATATAGGTATTCTAGGAACACTGTCCAGTATAAACACATCACGCCAATAGAAAGCCAGTGGTAAATCTAGAGTTGTTTTCCAGGGCGATCTTTGGGTTGGTCTTCAACTTCTTCATCACACAAGAGAAGACGAGAAATTGTTTTTATCTTATTTTGAACCAAGAACCATCTACTTGTATCTTGTAAATCCTTTCTCGTCTTGTAAGTTTCAAGACGAGAAACTAGAAAAGTACCCAAGACCCAAGTACATTTCTACTACTATTTTATCAGCTTTATCCAAACCAACAATAAAAAATTAATTCTATAAGATGGAACCCGTTACCTGCCTTATAGGTACGCCACTACTAATTCACTGACAATAGATATTAGATAGAGTTTGGGCGTTGTACACTGTACAGTGATAGAATAGTACTTTAGTTTAGTGTACACCCAATACTGCTGAGACAAATTAGAGCTAATGCTCTATTGTGTAGCAATTAAGTTCAAGGATCATGTGTATTGATATTGAACAACGATTACTAAATTACCTTTCAAATTTTTTCAACATCAAATTACCAAACACATGCTAGAAGCTTTCAGATTTTTATTAATTTTAGATTTCATATTGTCCGATTCTAATGAATAAATAGATCCGAGTCCAGTCAATGATGGGACTTTCAAATCCATTGAATCCGGATACATTGGATTCTATGGATAAAAACAACTAACTATGCTGCTCACCGAGATCACTCCTAAAAATTTACATGAGCAAGCACAAAACGTTTAAAAAAAAATCACAACAGTTGGCAATTGTGATTTTTTTCTATCTCCATCCTACGCCTCTCCCTATCTCTCTTTCTTTTCTAAATTTAAAATCACCTAGATCTCTTCCCTCTTTTTCTAATTTTATTTTCACACATTTCCAAGTGAAATACTTTCTATTAAAGAAGCCAGACAGGTAAATGTGTGGTGAATTTTCCGGGAGGAAGAAAATGATGAAAGTTTTGGTCATTAGGTGAAATGTAGAACTGCACTTGGCTAGTAAATAGGACAGTACAGGTTCGAGTCCACAGTGTGGACAAAAACAAATCATCCTGGCTGCATTTCAATTTTTGCGCTTGTTTGAGATCAATCACATTAAGTTGTGTTCACACATAGTGGACTGGAACCGTCCACACTGCCTCGACAACATAGATTCACCCAATGA
>NW_007377924.1:265582-283202 GCF_000475195.1 Diaphorina citri | reverse complement strand
CTACAGGCTGGCTGCATGTTTTATTGGGACACGTTTTTAATGTTTTTTTACTTTCTTAAAATTTTTTTTTTTTTTTTTTTTTTTTTTTCATTTTAGTACGCAACTAGAAGGTTAAAATTGAAATACATAGTACGGAAGTTACCTACAGCTCTAAAAATGTCTTTCAACTCAGTTTTGCATTGGAGAAAGGAAATTTTGATCCTTTTTAATCTCATCAAAATCTTCTGACTCATCAGCCCTACCTTCGCCTACGTTACACCGTGTATTATTTATTGTATGCGTGCGTAATTGCGTATTATGTCTGAAAATTTCAAGAAAATTGAATTAAAAAGAAAATTAATCGTGCATGCCGGCCGCTTTCATATGCATGTTTCTAAGATTAAAATTCTGTGTTGTGGTGGGATTGTGGCTTAATTTACATACTTTATTTGCTCATGGAGTTAAGGTCTGTCCACACCTAGTCTACTGAACCGTCCACACTGCCTCGAGAACTGAACACACTACTGTATGTGACGGCCGTCGATTAAATTAATATTGTCGAAATTAGTTTGGAAGCCACACAAATAGACTCCGAGGACCGCAGGTTATGGCCACATTGGCTACTCTTGCCATTACGTACCTCATTTGCTATCCTCATTACACGTCCTGATAATACATACGAGTAAATCCCTATATGTAGGAAATCTATAGGAATATGAATGAAATCATTACGTACCTCATTTGCTATCCTCTTTTGTTCTATATTGATTATTATTATTTTCCTGGTTGTAGTTTCAGATACTTTATCCGCCAGAATGCGCTGTTATACTTACGTTTCATGCGTGCATACCCGGACTTTGTCTGGAGGTGCCTTAGGTTTGATTTATTCGCCGATTGTTGATAATAATAAAAGCATGTTTCTAAGAGTGGCCTCTTTTTTTTTTTTTTTTTTTTTTTTTTTGAGAGAGAGAGAGTGACAGAGGGAGGTTTTATCGTCCGGAAATCGAAGAGAGAAGGAAGACAAGATAGCAGAAAGCCAGCCATTCCGAGGACAAACATTATCCCATCAGGATAAAATCCGCCCCGGGTGGAATCAGACAGAGAATAGTTCAGAACTTAAATGTTTCATATAATGTTCAATTTCTCATCTTGTATTTTCCCTTTCTGTTTCAGTCCCGCCAATATCGTCTACGTCTTGTACCAAGTTCGATGCGCCTCGTTCCGATAATAATGTCGTATCGCGTACCGATAGTAATATCGTGTCGGATTGCGGTAATAGTGTCGTATCCGGTAATAGTGTCGTATCCGGTAATAGTGTCGTATCCGGTAATAGTGTCGTATCGGGTTCGGATTCGGAGGACGCGTTATTCTCCAAGGCGTTGGATGGATTTGTCCTGGTTGTTAGTTCGGAAGGAGATCTCGTGTTTCTATCCGAGAATGTGAGCGATCATTTGGGCTTGTCTCAGGTAAGAAACTAGAAGCTTAGTGAACCTTAGGAGAAAGTTGGGTAGGTATTTCTCTTACGAATTTTTCTCCTCTAAAAGTAACACATTGTGAACGTAAAACTAATCTTTCATTGACAGGTTAACCCATAGTGAACCTCATTTCCTCTTATTAGTAATTCGCTAATTCCTGAACTGTAAAAACTCAGAAAAAGACCCTAAATCGGACTAACCATTCAAGAGAACGATAGTGAGGTCTATGTTTCAACTCGACACTTTTGTATTTGGTTTATATGTTTGAATGTTCCGCTATAACTCATGTTGGCCGGTCCGATTTTGATGAAATTGGGTTCATGAGCTTAAAACATTGGACGTCGATTCTTGAAATTTAGGGTCCCTATTATGATGATGAAAAGAGGAGTGAGTGTTTTGTTAAAGTCTCAGCTTGGGCAAAAGAGTCTAAGTGAGGTCTAGAGAACCACTAGTTTAATTTAAATTACTTTCAATGGAAAATTCATCTAATAACTCAAAACCCTTGTTTTTATTTTCCAGTATTTGCCAAAGGCCAATGTCAGACGGAGCGCTACCGCTTCCTAGCGGCTGGTGGTGGTTACGTGTGGGTTCTGACACAAGCCACCCTCATCTATAACAAGTGCCAAAAGCCGCAGAGTGTGGTGTGCGTCAACTTCGTCATCAGGTAAGACCCAGGGAGATCAACGTTTTGCTTGTGGTTTCTGGCTTTTGATGCGTTGTTTTCGTCCTAAGATATATGCATGTTGGTAACAGGTGAGCATGACTAAAGATAATGATGGAGCTCATTTCATTGCATGTGTACCATCAAGAATACACGCTGAAGAAAAAGAAAAATTCCGTTGGTCCTCATTTTTCCTGCTCTATGACTTTGAAACATCACCCAAGTAAGCGCAACTGATCTATTCAGCCCAGTTTAATAATATGGCGGATTTCATAGGTGCATAATCGTCTTCCAAAATAGCTCAACAACAAACGGGCAATGGAATTCAAATATTTCCGACAGGGCGTGAAGAGAGATAGGGTGAAGGGTGAAGAGAGATAAATCAGAACGGTGAAGAGAGATAATCCAATTTCCAATTATTAATTTAATATTGCTATAATTAAGTTGTACATTGACGTTGTAATAGAATAGCATTTGTACAATAAAATATAAGAATTAAATAAATGAGGATTCTTCCTAATCAATAATAATAATAATTAATAATAATATCTACCTATTGGATTTATATTGATACAGTTCCAGTAACCTCTCTGGATAAGGGAAGCCTCAGCATAACCTTTAATACCATTGTTCCGACTATATGTACCATATACATACTTATCATAACTTATATTATTAATTATATAGACTTGTGATATTAACATGTACCTATGCTGATACTCCTTTGCAAATTACAGTCTACATGTAAACCTGCTGTATTTAATATTAATAGCTATCAAGTCTCGTGATAACCTCTTTGACATAGAAATGCATTTGACGTGCATTGATATCCAATATATTCCCTACGTAGTTCTGTGTGTTTATTGTTAGCTTCTTTTTTACGTAGTTTGGGACTTGTGACATCATTTGCATTGACACAACTATATCATCATCATCATGGCACAATGAATTGCTACCTTGCTACTCGGGTAAACAGAAGATATAATACACCGGGACATAGACATAGGTATACTTACAGAGAGATATACATAGATTCGTATATGCTTAACCCAAACTTTAGGGCTGTTTTTCGTATATGCTTAACCTAAACTTTAGGGCTGTTTTTCGTATATGCTTAACCCAAACTTTAGGGCTGTTTGCCCTACCCTACACCTAAACCTTGGAGTGGGCTTTTTGTGTACGGAATAATAGGTAGGACAGGTTTTCTTTATTTCAGCAGATTTGAGAATTTGACCACAATAATAGTAGTAGCCTACTGCTGGAGTAAAGGGACTTTTCAGTCCTATGCGAGCAGTATAAATAAGCACTATTATTATTATTATTCGATAGAACTAGTACAGGATGATACGCTTAGTAATGCTCTGACATCCACAAATATACATTTCTTTCCTTAATACCATAGGATAAGGGAATTGAAAATTGTCAAGAGGCTCTCAGCTTCACCAGAAATAATTAACAAATTTATTTTTTCCCAGGTACCTCTACCTGCCTAATTATGAACATATTTTAATGACACGATGCACATGTTTCCATAGAAACAGAACTGTCATCTCCCGAACACAATAAATCTAATTCCGCGTCCCTACGAGAGAAAAAAAATCACTCCCTAGATTTATTTTTAAAATTTGGACGAAGGCCGCCTGAAAAAGTCTACATAACACTCATTGAAATAAAAATAACACTATGAAATTATACACAGGTCAGATATAGAATTCCGGTCAAAGTTGAATATTCTCCGAGTGCACTCAATCACAAGTTAAGTTATGTGATACACTTGGACGTAGGTAATTCAGGCACCAGGTTGAACGGAAATATTTGATAATAGGATGTTTACACCATCTGAGCTCATTGGTTAGAATGATTGCTGATAGAGCCCGAATTTAGATCCGTCTCGTGTTGTTTATGATTTGAAATGGAATTGAACCGACTAGAATAGTATCGAATTTTCTAGAATAGATCCCAGCAATGATTCGACTTATGCGACATACAGTACTTGAGATGGGTCAGGACATTGTTTCGAACTTTTGCCTCTCATCAGCAAGGAATAGTAGTTAAGACTATGAAGCTTAGACCTCCCAATGTTTGTTACCTTTCCTTTCATCTTTCCCCTAATTCAAAGTCCAACATTTTCTGAGTGCACTTGCTCACAGCTACATACCAAATTTCAAGTCTCTAGTTCTTACCGTTCTCGAGATATTTTGTTTACAGACAGACAGACAGACAGACACACACACAGACACACACACGGACCAATGGCTGAAACTTTGGATTTAGGCTCTAGGGACCTCAAAACGTGTTTTGGCACTAAAAATAGGACCAATGGCTGAAACTTTGGATTTAGGCTCGGACCTCAAAACGTGTTTTGGCACTAAAAACTGACCATCGAAATTTTGACCCGATTACATTACTTTCCTTCCTATAGGATAAGGAAAGTAAAAAGAAGAGAACAAGAGCTGATGTTTCCTCTCTTTCTAAATGACGACATGAAATTGTTTATGTTTTCGGGATAGCGTGTGCTTGTCGCAGGTTGGGGATATCACAATGTTCCCTCTGGAAAGATGTTACTCGAGCGGGCCTTGGGGCCCCAAAGAGGATAAAATCCGCCCCGGGCGGGAATCGCACCCGCGACCTACCGCTTACAAGGCAGACACGCTATCATCCAAGCTAACTAGGCTGGCGTTTAATATTTCAAGACTACTTATTTGATCATTTGATTTCTGACCCAATCCATTCCAGCCTTTGCAGGCCCAGGGCCCCTGTAACGGCCCTTTTTCAGCGTGAGTTCTACAATTTATTGAACCACTAAGGCGGCGGTGACATTACTCCGAATTTGGCGTGCGAAAACTTGCGAAAATTTCATACTTCACGAAATCCTGGAACAACTAAAATTTTCGCACGAAATCGCATCAAAAAAACAAACTATTTTGATCGAATTAAACTGGTCGTAGTAGTCATACGAATTCGTCGGATGAGTGTCACCGCTCTCATAAGAATCAATGGTTTGTTCGGGTTCGATACTCCCCTGTGTCAACAAATTTCCCTTTTATTACATTTTTTTACTTTCTATTACCTTTACGTATAGGGAACCTATACAAGGTAATGAGAAAGTATTGCAATCGGTCCAAATTTTCAAAATCGGGAAATGGGTGGAAATATCCGTTTTGGGGTCCCCTGATTCCAAAAAAGTGGTTTTTAGCCCATGGTCTGTACGTTACGTACGTACGTACGTACGTACGTTACGTACAGACCATGGGCTAAAAACCACTTTTTTGGAATCAGGGGACCCCAAAACGGATATTTCCACCCATTTCCCGATTTTGAAAATTTGGACCGATTGCAATACTTTCTCATTACCTTGTATAGGTTCCCTATACGTAAGGGTAATAGAAAGTAAAAAATTCCTTAAAAAAAAAAATCACAACAGTTGGCAATTGTGATTTTTTTCTATCTCCATCCTACGCCTCTCCCTATCTTTCTTTCTCTTTCTTTTCTAAATTTAAAATCACCTAGATCTCTTCCCTCTTTTTCTAATTTTATTTTCACACATTTCCAAGTGAAATACTTTCTATTAAAGAAGCCAGACAGGTAAATGTGTGGTGAATTTTCCGGGAGGAAGAAAATGATGAAAGTTTTGGTCATTAGGTATCTCTCTTTCTTTTCTAAATTTAAAATCACCTAGATCTCTTCCCTCTTTTTCTAATTTTATTTTCACACATTTCCAAGTGAAATACGTTCTATTAAAGAAGCCAGACAGGTAAATGTGTGGTGAATTTTCCGGGAGGAAGAAAATGATGAAAGTTTTGGTCATTACATGAAATGTAGAACTGCACTTGGCTAGTAAATAGGACAGTACAGGTTCGAGTCCACAGTGTGGACAAAAACAAATCATCCTGGCTGCATTTCAAATTTTGCGCTTGTTTGAGATCAATCACATTAAGTTGTGTTCACACATAGTGGACTGGAACCGTCCACACTGCCTCGACAACATAGATTCACCCAATGAACCTAATCAATCCACGGCCGTCGACTATAATATCTGTGGACACAGCTTTCAATCAATACTGAAAAATCTTGAAATTTTAATGATTCGTTTATCAATTAACGAAGTGATGGAAAATGATGCCTAGTAAACTTAGACCATTGGTAATAAAAAATAAAACTCCCTTAGATATCTCCTAAAAAGTAAAATTAGACCATTGGGAAAAAAAAAAAAAACCCCCTTAAAAATCCCCAAAAAAAAAAAAAAAAAAAAAAAAAAAAATTTCATTTTTCGTTTTATTATGCGCAAATTTTCACGAAGCATGCACAAGTTGTTTTAACATGAGATGGTTTGCATTCAGATGTAATGTCATCTCGGAACATAAACATTCTAAACAATCATAAAATCAAATTATAAACCAACATGTAGGAGGTGTAGAGAAAAACAACAAAATTGTCAAAATTGCTTTTTACTTTTTACGGATTTTTACTTAGGAGATAAAATATTTGGCTTTCTAAAATCGGAACTATTCTCTATTCTCGACATACTTTTTAGGAACTGAAGTTTGAAATTGACCGATTTTATTTTTCTTCTTTGTTAATTAATATGCTTACCAACTACATATTTACAAGAGAAATAATCAAAGAGGAAAAAATATACCTAATATTAATGTCTGAATTTTTCAGACAGACACCAGAACAAATGTTTTTTGTAGAGGTTGAGCTGCGATGTTGAATGTTGAGGCCGAGCATATCAACAGGAAAATGAACCAATTTGTCATTCTAAATATCATTCTCACGTACATCATTAATAATAAAAATAAAATCATAAAATTCACGTTTTTATTGTTATTTCGATGAATCTACATATCGGTTCAGAAGAGCTTATGTGACAGTAATAAAATGATTCACCTATATTGGATATCAATGCACGTCAAATGCATTTCTATGTCAAAGAGGTTATCACGAGACTTGATAGCTATTAATATTAAATACTGGTTTACATGTAGACTGTAGTTTGCAAAGGAGTATCAGCATAGGTACATGTTAATATCACAAGTCTATATAATTAATAATATAAGTTATGATAAGTATATGGTACATATAGTCGGAACAATGGTATTAAAGGTTATGCTGAGGCTTCCCTTATCCAGAGGTTACTGGAACTGTATCAATATAAATCCAATAAGTAGATAGGTATTATTATTAATTATTATTGATTAGGAAGAATCCTCATTTATTTAATTCTTATATTTTAATGTACAAATGCTATTCTATTACAACGTCAATGTACAATATAATTACAGCAATATTAAATTAATAATTGGATATTATCTAATTATTCATCATCACCATTAGCCCGCAACATCCCCATCCGAAGCAAGGGCCTCTCCCAGAAACTACTAGTAGTACTAGTGTTCTCGAGGCAGTGTGGACGGTTCAGTAGACTAGGTGTAGTAGGTGTGGACAGACCTTAACTCCATGAGCAAATAAAATATGTAAATTAAGCCACAATCCCACCACAACACAGAATTTTAATCTTAGAAACATGCATATGAAAGCGGCCGGCATTGCATGCAAGATTTTTTTTATTTACATTTATTAAAGTAATACACAAAATACACAGAAGATTAATTTTCTTTTTAATTTAATTTTCTTGAAATTTTCAGACATAATACGCAATTACGCATGCATACAATAAATAATACACGGTGTAACGTAGGTGAAGGTAGGGCTGATGAATCAGAAGATTTTGATGAGATTAAAAAGGATCAAAATTTCCTTTCTCCAATGCAAAACTGAGTTGAAAGACATTTTTAGGGCTGTAGGTAACTTCCGTACTATTTCAATTTTAACCTTCTAGTTGCGTATACTAAAATGAAAAAAAAAAAGATGTCCGACCTGCGTACTGGGTCTTTTTTTATTTTTCAAAAGGTTGAAGGATTTTTTTTTATTAAGATGGGACAAAAACATTCCCCTGTTTTCCTAATTTTGATCAAATAATTAAGAAGTCCTTTTTTTATATGTTTCCTAACCCTATACTAAACCCAATAATACACAAAAAGTTGATCATTTATGAAAGATCTTGTTGTGTACTACCTAACCCTATCATTCCCAGAAAGTACATCATTTGTGAAAGTTCTTTTCGCATGCTACCTAACCCTATCATTCCCAGAAAGTTGACCATTTGTGAAAGTTATTTTCGCCTTCTAGAATTATTTCGCGGGATATAATAAGAGATTTTTTCTGTGGGACCAAATTTTGAGAGGTATTTATCCCCAGTCTACCTGCTTTTTTCAGTACGCATACGCAAGTAGTACAACTTTAGTACGCAAGTAGTAAACACCGATTTTTAGAGCATTTTCCCTCGCTTTTTCTGGAACATGGGGCAGGCGCCATATTGAAAGCAGAAATATTTTCAATATACGGCCATAGCGCACCCTCGTTTCAACCTGGGGGAACATTATCGCCAGTGGAAACCCAACACTAACCTAAGCCAAGGGAAACCCAACACTAACCTAAGCAAAGGGAAATCCAACACTAACCTAAGCCAAGGGAAACCCAACACTAACCTAAGCCAAGGCGCCCGGTGTTGAACTTCCATGCAATTAATTATTACTTTAAATCGGTTTTACTATATTGTATTAACCTTAGGTTTTACAATTTATAACTACTATTCTCACAGGAAACCTGTCAATAAAAGATTAGTTTTACGTTCACAATGTGTTAACCTGTCAATAAAAGATTAGTTTTACGTTCACAATGTGTTAACCTGTGAATAAAGGATTAGTTTTACGTTCACAATGGGTTAACCTGTCATTAATAGATGAGTTCTAGGTTCGCAATGGGTTAAGATTTGATCACGCAGGAATAGCATGCTAGAGAGAGAGATAAGAGAGATGGAAAACTTTTCCTTTGACCTGAATGGGTCTCGAACCCAATGATAACCTTTCTGTCACCCAGAACCAGTAGGTGCCAAAGCTTTAGCTAAGGGTGATGAGGCGTGCAGTGATGCAAACGTCAAATCAAATCATCAATATTCTTTGTGATGTGTAATTTTCAATTTATTGGCTTTTTTGTTTTTAACAATTTTTGTACTTTAATACCTGCTGCTTTAACTTTAGCTTTGACCTCACAGGAAAAGATAAAGAAAATGGTGATTTCCTATGGGTCAGACTGGGTCAGCAGCCGATTCGTGTTCAAACCGAAGCTCCAAGCTTTGATGAAATTGAGCACTATTTTTCCCCCTCTATTATAAATTACCAATAAGCTTTTATAACATAGGTACTTCAACTTATGGAGAAATTAAAATTGCATTGAAATGTAAATCTCTAATCATAATGAACTGTATTGCTTGAATAAATGGCCTCTAATCGGTAAGTATAGGTACTTAAGTTTAAGATTCTCCATGTCCAAAGTGTAATACTTTTGAAAATATAATATGTAACTCACAGGAAAAGATAAAGAAAATGGTGATTTCCTATGGGTCAGACTGGGTCAGCAGCCGATTCGTGTTCAAACCGAAGCTCCAAGCTCTGATGAAATTGAGCACTATTTTTCCCCCCTTTATTATAAATTACCAATAAGCTTTTATGACATACTCGTATGTACCTAGGTACTTCAACTTATGGAGAAATTAAAATTGTATTGAAATGTAAATCTCTAATCATAATGAACTGTATTGCTTGAATAAAATGATAGAGGGGTTCAAGTCTTTTTATAGCTTTACTCTTATGGCCTCTAATCGCTAATCGGTATACTTAAGTTTAAGATTCTCCATGTCCAAAGTGTATTTATTTATTTATTTACCAATACTTTTGAAAATGTAATATGTATTGGATTATTGGGTAGTGGGTATCAAAGGATATTTGCAAAGCCCACACTTACATAAGTTCCAGAGGTTTTTATATCTGATTTGCTTCCAGGTTTTCTTTTTCCGAGAATGATTTTTTCATAACTTTTATATTGGATTCTGTTCTAATTTTAACCAAATCTAACCCAATACCAGTCTAGAATACTGCTGAGTCAAAAGAAGAGATATCAAAATTAAAGAACATTGTGAATTTATTGTCTGCTGTCATCAAAAGATTAGTTTTACGTTCACAATGGGTTAACCTGTCAATAAAAGATTAGTTTTACGTTCACAATGGGTTAACCTGTCATCAATAGATTAGTTTTTCGTTCACAATGTGTTAACCTGTCAATAAAAGATTAGTTTTACGTTCACAATGTGTTAACCTGTCAATAAAAGATTAGTTTTACGTTCACAATGTGTTAACCTGTCAATAAAAGATTAGTTTTACGTTCACAATGGGTTAACCTGTCAATAAAAGATGAGTTCTAGGTTCGCAATGGGTTAAGATTTGATCACGCAGGAATAGCATGCTAGAGAGAGAGATAAGGATGGAAAACTTTTCCTTTGACCTGAATGGGTCTCGAACACAATGATAACCATTCTGTCACCCAGAACCAGTAGGTGCTAAAGCTTTAGCTAAGGCTGATGAGGCGTGCAGTAATGCAAACGTCAAATCAAATCATCAATATTCTTTGTGATGAGTAATTTTCAATTTATTGGCTTTTTTATTTTTAACAATTTTTGTACTTTAATACCTGCTGCTTTAACTTTAGCTTTGACGATATAGCAGAGTGAGAACTTCTTCACAACTTTAGTGGGTATCACAGCATTACCAAGTACCTCCTTTACTATTCATTCCCACCTACTCCTATCATCAATTCTACACTGGTAATGTCGCCACTGGTCGCTTATTGTCTACAAGCGCATCAAATGAAAAATCCACAAGTCCATTTTGTTTCTCGGAACTTTGGCCCGATAAGACTTTTCCAGAGTTTTTTTTTCTCCATTCATTGACACGTACATATATATTACAAGTTGGATTGAGATTATACACACACCAAGTCAAGAAAATAGTGCAACGATTTCCAATTCGGTTACTTGAGTTTAATCAGTTGAACCCCAGGGAAATTCTAGTTTTATTCCGGCTTATATGCATCCCTTGGAGGCCGTTTTACTTTTTACTTTCCTTGTCCTATAATATTCTATAGGAAGGAAAGTAATGTTTCTGAGTGGATTCTATTACGGATCACTGTGCCACTAATTTTATCTAAAGACACCCGTGACTTTCCGGTCACACTGTATAAAGATCCCGTGCTTTGTCTTGCCGTTGTTACAACGCAGTGTGTGCATTCAGGCGTAACAGGTAGAGTCAAAAGCTACGCAACATTTTTTTCTCCGCTCTGGGGGTGTAGATAAGAAATGACCTGTGATTGGCTATAAACCCGATAGCAGGCATTTGCGTAAGTAACAACGTACGTAATTGGACGAAAAGATTCGCAACTAACGTAAACAAACTTGTTAATTGAAAATGCGTAAACGAAAGGCTCGACTACACTTGATAGGTGCGTTTCCCTGCATAGACACAAATCACTAAACCCTGGGTCTACACAATCTCATGTTACAGACACATCTTGGTTCTAAGAATGCTTCGAGAATGTTCAGAGGCAACATGCGACAGTAATGTGAGATTGTAGTGCCTAAATACTATACTAGCTTTCAGTATGAAGTCTGAGTGAAATTTTTTCGTGAAATGAAAATTTTTATGGAAAAAAAAAAAAAAAAAAAAAAAATCTGGCAATTCAAGCAGAGAATGTTTTTCACGTTGAATAGTGTAAAGTAAGCAAATCATATGATTATCATCTCAGGCAGGATTTATCACACATTACACAGGAGCATGCTAATTATTAATAGCAGCAGCCCGTGATATCAAACTAATTGTACATAACATTATGTATGAGGGTTGTACATAATTTTATTCTAAAATAATACTAAAATAAGAAGAGAATAAGTCTTCACTTGACTAAATAAACGAATTTATTGATGGAAAAGAGTCATCATGTTTCAACATCTCATGATGCCATCCTCAGGACTAAATTGAAAAATAATTTTATTCCTTATTCTAATATCATACGGTACATGGGTATTTTTTTCAGACTAAAATATTCTTATTTTTCTTTTTCCTCAAGAGGTTTGATAGAAGGAATTGTAACTGCTAAGGTCTTACCCTCCCGAAAGTGAAGAAAGAAGGGAAACAGGAGAGGAGAAAGCCAGGCGTTCCGAGAACGAACCATATTTGTTCAGGATGAAATATGCCCCGGGCGGGAATCAAATCCACGACCTAGCGCTTTTAAGGCAGGCGCGCTATACCCCCAAGCTACATACAATAACAATCTCATTTCATTACATCGAGGTTGTACGATATTGTGCATTGTTCATTTTTATGAACGCCTGGTATATCGAGTGAATATGCAATGTGCAATACATTAAACTGTATTTTACCACTACACCAATAGTGGCCAATATCTTTATATCCCAGTCGTACCTATATTCATCCTATTTCAGTCCCCGACTCTCGGCTCCGTTAAGAAAATATGTAGTGGTATTGTACTTACGGTTTTTGAATGCATTCTGAATATGGAAGCTATCCTGGGCATGATGGAAATCAAATACACTCTTGGCAATGAAAATGTCTGGATTAAACCCGAGGAAATCTTCCATCCTGCAAACAAGAAAAACAATATGAAAGTATAAAATGAAAATACTGAAAATTATGCCATGAACTTTTGATACCACTTCGGGCAACCATCGCTAAACCGCATATAATGATATTGATATTGACTCTATTGCAGCAGTAGTATGGTGTCTTCTTTTGACGATATTTTTCGGAAAACTCACAAATTTAAAACTTTTTCAATTCGAATTATCCTTACTAAATATTGGTTTCGACATTTCATCTGAATTTAACGAGATCCCTAACTGATAGATGTTATTAAATTGGGCCCTTGGGATGTTCTGATCTATTCTGATTATTCTGAAGATTGAAATTATGTGAAATATTCTGAAAGATGACAAGGTCAAATTTCTGTTCTCGGGACAATCCTATATTCCTCAGGCGAATGATATAAATTACATTCACATAATTATATACAAGATTATTAAACATGGTGTCAATTATTTAATAGTCATAATTATAACATATGGGGTGACATTACGAGAATATATTTAGGTATTTCTTTTGTAAGACGGACCATCAAAAACATTGGAATTTTCGCAGAGATAATTTATTTGATTCTATCTAACAATAGTACCAAAATAAAGGCTAAACCTGTTTTTTTTTTTCAAATAATGTGAAGAAAAAAAAAAGATTAAACATGAGCCCCCTTCTCGCCCGATGACTTTTTCATCACCCAGTATTCATAACAATGCAATGATAAGAGCAGTGACACATGCTAATGCATTTATAATTGATTTTATAAAACAGGGTGACTCTATCATACAATCAGCTATCGACAAAGGATATTTGTAATTCTAATTCCTAACCGTAGGAAATATAAATAGAGTGGTTTCTAAAATTTGAGAAGCCTTTTCAATATACAAAAAATAACTCTAGAAAGGATAGTACCATTTTGATACAATGTCAAAAAAAAATGTTGAACATCTAAAGAAATTTTCCTCATTGGACATTGGGTACGACGGGCCTTTGGGGGCGCCATACAGACCTTTTTCCTGACTGAGTTCTACAGTTATCTGAACCACTACTACCATACTTACGTTTCATCAGCATATGTGAACTTCATATCGAGTGAATGTTTAGTGAGGAAAGTCTGGCTCAGGGGTACGTCATAATTAGCGGGGTGTGGTATAGGCTCCCCAATGGCCACAAAGCAGTGGCTGGGCTCTGTCACAACGCGTCGTTTCTCCCCCACCTCTTCTTCTGGCTCCGAATCATCTTTGTCTTGAATGGCGGAGCCCCGGCGAGTATTATCGCTCTGGTTTTCAATATTATCCTGGGGTTCCATCAGTGTGCTGCCATTGCTGGCAGGGGTTTGGTTCTGCACCAAATGCCCCGTGCAATGAATCACCTGGGGAATAATACACATAATTATGTCAGTTGAGAACACAAACACAGATATCAAAACCAATATACATAGAGCAGCTATTCCAATTTTCTGGAAGAGGAAAAAGCGATAAAGGACAGATTTCTTCAATTAATCCTTTAAAATGCATCATCTTTCTTGAAAGACTGGTTTTCAAGCCCGGACTTGATTGATTGATTGATTGATTGATTGATTGATTGATTGATTGATTGATATCAAAACCAATATACATACAGCAGCTATTCCAATTTTCTGGAAGAGGAAAAAGCGATAAAGGACAGATTTCTTCAATTAATCCTTTAAATTGCATCATCTTTCTTGAAAGACTGGTTTTCAAGCTCGGACTTTGGGGGAACCACTTGAATTAGTTCCACAGTTCACTAAACTCCTAGTATTGATCTGCGCGAAACTGAGCATGATATATGGGTGATATTTTCTTACCTTATAGGTGGCAGCTTTGACATTGACATTGCGACCCTTACTGGTCAAGGTACACTTGAGTCGAATGAAGACAGATCTCTGAGCTCGTATATCTTCTGTATGGTTGGCGGATAGGATGCTCTTCACTTCACTATGGTCACATGGGTGTGTCACTTCGTAAATGCTTTGTCCCATCAAGTCCACCTGAAATAAGTGGAGTTTGTTTACGTTTATTTTAATGAAATAAAAATAAATTCATATAAGTTGGATATTTTGTCGGAAGAATTGAATAAAAGGGAATTAGAACACTCATTAATTCTGGGGGATAACATGCTGTTACTTCAAATGGGTGAAATTTATGCAATAGAATTTTGCAGAAAAATACGAAGAAAACTTTTAGAGGAGAAAAATTCGTAAGAGAAAATTTGAAAAAAAAAAACAGGTTTAGCCTTTATTTTGGTACTATTGTTAGATAGAATCAAATAAATTATCTCTGCGAAAATTCCAATGTGTTTGATGGTCCGTCTTACAAAAGAAATACCTAAAGATATTCTCGTAATGTCACCCCATATGTTATAATTATGACTATTAAATAATTGACACCATGTTTAATAATCTTGTATATAATTATGTGAATGTAATTTATATCATTCGCCTGAGGAATATAGGATTGTCCCGAGAACAGAAATTTGACCTTGTCACCTTTCAGAATATTTCACATAATTTCAATCTTCAGAATAATCAGAATAGATCAGGACATCCCAAGGGGCCAATTTATAACATCATGTGGATGTAATTTATATCATTCGCCTGAGGAATATAGGATTGTCCCGAGAACAGAAATTTGACCTTGTCATCTTTCAGAATATTTCAAATAATTTCAATCTTCAGAATAATCAGAATAGATCAGAACATCCCAAGGGGCCAATTTATAAGATCTATCAGTTAGGATCTTGTTAAATTCAGATGAAATGTCGAAAAATAATTAGCAAGACAATTCGAATTGAAAAAGATTTAAATTTGTGAGTTTTCGAAAATTATCGTCAAAAGAAGACATCATACTTGTAATTTCCTCATTTCTACTCCTGCTGCAATAGAGTCAATATCAATATCATTATATCGGTTTAGCGATGGTTGCCCGAGTGGTATCAAAAGTTTATGGCATATTTTTCAATATTATCATTTTATGTGAATGTAATTTATATCATTCGCCTGAGGAATATAGGATTGTCCCGAGAACAGAAATTTGACCTTGTCATCTTTCAGAATATTTCACATAATTTCAATCTTCAGAATAATCAGAATAGATCAGAACATCCCAAGGGCCCAATTTATAACATCTATCAGTTAGGATCTCGTTAAATTCAGATGAAATGTCGAAAAATATTTAGTAAGATAATTCGAATTGAAAAAGTTTTAAATTTGTGAGTTTTCGAAAATTATCGTCAAAAGAAGACACCATACTCCTGCTGCAATAGAGTCAATATCAATATCATTATATCGGTTTAGCGATGGTTGCCCGAGTGGTATCAAAAGTTCATGGCATATTTTTCAGTATTTTCATTTTATACTTTCATATTGTTTTTCTTGTTTGCAGGATGGAAGATTTCCTCGGGTTTAATCCAGACATTTTCATTGCCAAGAGTGTATTTGATTTCCATCATGCCCAGGATAGCTTCCATATTCAGAATGCATTCAAAAACCGTAAGTACAATACCACTACATATTTTCTTAACGGAGCCGAGAATCAGGGACTGAAATAGGATGAATATACGACTGGAATATAAAGATATTGGTCACTATTGGTGTGGTGGTAAAATACAGTCATGCCCAGGATAGCTTCCATATTCAGAATGCATTCAAAAACCGTAAGTACAATACCACTACATATTTTCTTAACGGAGCCGAGAGTCAGGGACTGAAATAGGATGAATAATACGACTGGAATATAAAGATATTGGTCACTATTGGTGTAGTGGTAAAATACAGTAGGATAATTCCCGTGTTTAATGTATTGCACATTGCATATTCACTCGATATACCAGGCGTTCTTAAAAATGAACAATGTACAATATCGTACAACCTCGATGTAATGGAATGAGATTGTTATAGTATGTAGCTTGGGGGTAAGTATAGCGCGTCTGCCTTAAAAGTGCTAGGTCGTGGGTTCGATTCCCGCCCGGGGCGTATTTCATCCTGAACAAATATGGTTCGTTCTCGGAACGCCCGGCTTTCTCCTCTCCTGTTTCCCTTCTTTCTTCGCTTTCAAGTCCATTTGATTTAGGGTCTTTTTGGCCCGATAAGACTTTTCCAGAGTTTTTTTTTTCTCCATTCATTGACACGTATATATTACAAGTTGGATTGAGATTATACAATATACACACACCAAGTCAAGAAAATAGTGCAACGATTTCCAATTCGGTTACTTGAGTTTAATCAGTTGAACCCCAGAGAAATTTTGGTCTTATTCGGGCTTATATGCATCTTTTAGAGGTCATTTTACTTTCCTTGTCCTATAATATTCTATAGGAAGGAAAGTAATGTTTCTGAGTGGATTCTAGTACGGATCACTGTGCCACTAATTTTATCCAAAGACACCCGTGACTTTTCGATCACACTGTATAAAGATCCCGTGCTTTGTCTTGCCGTTGTTACAACGCAGTGTGTGCATTCAGGCGTAACAGGTAGAGTCAAAAGCTACGCAACATTTTTTTCTCCGCTCTGGGGGTGTAGATAAGAAATGACCTGTGATTGGCTATAAACCCGATAGCAGGCATTTGCGTAAGTAACAACGTACGTAATTGGACGAAAAGATTCGCAACTAACGTAAACAAACTTGTTAATTGAAAATGCGTAAACGAAAGGCTCGACTACACTTGATAGGTGCGTTTCCCTGCATAGACACAAATCACTAAACCCTGGGTCTACACAATCTCATGTTACAGACACATCTTGGTTCTAAGAATGCTTCGAGAATGTTCAGAGGCAACATGCGACAGTAATGTGAGATTGTAGTGCCTAAATACTATACTAGCTTTCAGTATGAAGTCTGAGTGAAATTTTTTCGTGAAATGAAAATTTTTATCTGAACAATTTTACTGCGCTTTCAGTTAAAAAAAAAAAAAAAAAAAAAAAAAAAAAAAAAAAAATTAAA
>NW_007377924.1:232736-264467 GCF_000475195.1 Diaphorina citri | reverse complement strand
AAAAAAAGATTAAACATGAGCCCCCTTCTCGCCCGATGACTTTTTCATCACCCAGTATTCATAACAATGCAATGATAAGAGCAGTGACACATGCTAATGCATTTATAATTGATTTTTTCAAACAGGGTGACTCTATCATACAATCAGCTATCGACAAAGGATATTTGTAATTCTAATTCCTAACCGTAGGAAATATAAATGGAGTGGTTTCTAAAATTTGAGAAGCCTTTTCAATATACAAAAAATAACTCTAGAAAGGATAGTACCATTTTGATACAATGTCAAAAAAAAATGTTGAACATCTAAAGAAATTTTCCTCATTGGACATTGGGTACGACGGGCCTTTGGGGGCGCCATACAGACCTTTTTCCTGACTGAGTTCTACAGTTATCTGAACCACTACTACCATACTTACGTTTCATCAGCATATGTGAACTTCATATCGAGTGAATGTTTAGTGAGGAAAGTCTGGCTCAGGGGTACGTCATAATTAGCGGGGTGTGGTATAGGCTCCCCAATGGCCACAAAGCAGTGGTTGGGCTCTGTCACAACGCGTCGTTTCTCCCCCACAGCGGTAGCGCTCCGTCTGACATTGGCCTTTGGCAAATACTGGAAAATAAAAACAAGGGTTTTGAGTTATTAGATGAATTTTCCATTGACTCATCATAATACGGATATTACGGATAGGGACCCTAAATTTCAAGAATCGACGTCCAATCGTGCATTGATGTTTTAAGCTCATGAACCAAATTTCATCAAAATCGGACCGGCCAACATGAGTTATAGCGGAACATTCAAATACAAAACTGTCGATTTGAAACATAGACCTCACTGTCGTTCTCTTGAATGGTTAGTCCGATTTAGGGTCTTTTTCTGAGTTTTTACAGTTCACGGGAAATCTATTATTTGTGCCCTGCATACTCTGCACAGGCACAGCGTAACGTGAAATGTCTTGCCTCAGGTGGGAAATCTCTCAGGCATTAACCTTACTCACAATTATTGATTTATTACTCTTGATTATACTCTGTAAACATGATAGTACCCTTCCCCTATCATGTTAATGGCTCTTTATTTTGTTTTGTAAGCCGTGCATTTTACAAATAAATACTTTCCACTCAAGTCTCTACCTATCAGATCATCCACTCAACAAGTCAGAAAATAGACTCTTGAGTGGATCATAACTCAAGAGTCTATTATGTGATCAATGCACTACCAGTAGTTAAGTTATCGCGAGATTCTAGATAGGTACTTGGAAAACAAAATGATCACACAATAAGCTAGGTTATCGGATAACAATATCAATCAATCATCTTGCCTCTCAATTGTGTAATCAATAATTCTCGTCATAGTACAGCAAGGTGACAGGATTAAAATTGCAATACTTTCAAGTAAAAAAAAGAACCTTTCAAATACATTGGAACAGAATTGGGGTCGATTCCATACCCTTTTTTCTACAGTATAAACTATAAAGTGTGCTTTTAATTAACTTCCAGAGAACACCGATGTTACCATTACTTTCAGTATCAAGAAAAGACCCTTAACAAGTAAAGCAAGTTGGGTCAGCATTTTGTTACTACTGAATTGACCATAATAAACTATAACCTTAAATCTGATGAACTGAATAGTAATTAAATTCACCCCAAGTGCCAAATCTAAGTGTTTAAGGACACACTTGAGAAGGCAGAGGTACATGGCTCTGGTTATAAATTTCACTTGGGTGTAAAATTCTGGCCTAACCTTGGGACCTTGGCATAGTTATAGTCGGGTGATTTAAGCCCTCTAGTAATGTTCTTGTAAGATGATAGCGTTCGCCAATATTATGTCTTGAACATCAGTAAGTTGTCTATTCCCATGGTTATTATTTATATCTCAATCTGGGGTGCAAGATGCAAGGTAGTGCGTCAGGCCAAGTTCATCAAACACCTGATGCAAGCTGTCTATTCCCATGATTATTATTTATATCTCAATCTGGGGTGCAAGATGCAAGGTAGTGCGTCAGGCCAAGTTCATCAAACACCTGATGCAAGGTTGGGGTGATTCCCGATATTCCCGAACAAGTCAAAAATTTGATCTTAAGGTGTGTCCGAAAGTCCGAACATAGTCGACAGGCCATCGATCAACGAGGTGAATCTATGTTTGTGGATGGTTCAGAGGCAGTGTGGATGGTTCAGTCGACATCGATCGACTGCCGTTCGTTTCATTTTTCTTCTACCATCTAATACTCTGAAATTTCTACCAACCACAGTAAGTAGAGCAGTTTGAGGTTGGTATTTTGAGTCCACATCAAGTCACATAGTTAAGCACCAGTGTATAAGTATCTAATAATCGGAGAACGACATTTCTGACATATGACAGTTTCATTTTTCTTCTACCATCTAATACTCTGAAATTTCTACCAACCACAGTAAGTAGAGCAGTTTGAGGTTGGTATTTTGAGTCCACGTCAAGTCACATAGTTAAGCACCAGTGTATAAGTATCTATTAATCGGAGAACGACATTTCTGACATATGACGAGCATTGGCGCTTACAACCCCAATAAAGTCGGGAATCAACCTCGTCATGAACAGAACATGCAGTTATGTATGTAGTTAAACTACTGTCGTAAATGTGTCTATTTCAATTGATCAGTTGCGCTTACTTGGGCTTGACTAAATAAACGAATTTATTGATGGAAAAGAGTCAACATGTTTCAACATCTCATGATGCCATCCTCAGGACTAAATTGAAAAATAACTTTATTCCTTATTCTAATATCATACGGTACATGAGTATTTTTTTCAGACTAAAATAGTCTTCTTTTTCTTTTTCCTCAAGAGGTTTGATAGAAGGAATTGTAACTGCTAAGGTCTTACCCTCCTGAAAGCGAAGAAAGAAGGGAAACAGGAGAGGAGAAAGCCAGGCGTTCCAAGAACGAACCATATTTGTTCAGGATGAAATACGCCCCGGGCGGGAATCGAACCCACGACCTAGCGGTTTTAAGGCAGACGCGCTATACCCCCAAGCTACATACTATAACAATCTCATTTCATTACATCGAGGTTGTACGATATTGTACTGTTCATTTTTATGAACGCCTTGGTCGCTAGCTACTGAATTGTCCTCACGAGGCTGAGTGCACCCCGAACGCCAAGCACAGAGCCGAAAAACCCTCAATCCCGCCGGGAGTCGAACCCGGGACCTAAAGCGTGCAGGGCTCGTGTGATATCCACTCGGCCACGGGGAGGATACCAGTTGGGTCCCAAACTTTTTTTTCTTCTACCAGTTGGCTCTCGGATTTGCGAGGGCCAGTGACTATTTGCTTCCCGATTTTGAGAGGGTGTAAGTACCAATTGGGCCCTAAACTTAGATTGGTGCCTAATTTATCTCCATGTCGCTATTCTGATTTTATCTCAATATTAACGCCACGCTAGAAGTACCTAATAGCCGTGAGAGTAAAAACTTCAATAGGTTACCTTCCACTATTCTATCTCAAGTGCGAGGAAGTAGTGTGACCCTTCATAACCTGTTCACCCAGATTCTAATAATTGGGCAGTATTGTGTCTCTTCTGGCACATCTGAAGAAGGTTATACCGTCACACCTACATACCACGGGATGGACATTGGACATGCTAACACACGGACATGAGACAAAGAGCCTTCAGAGCTGCGTACATTCACTCTGTGTGTTTTCCATGGACGTCCAACCCTGAGGTCTACAGTCTCATGCTCTCCCATTTTTGAAAGTTATGTATGTCCTTTCTCAAGAGTCTAACTATTTTACCGCTATGAATCCAACTGAGAGTGACGTCACAATATACTTACTCATGTCCAGTATATGTTTGGTCTTGAGGAAGGAGATGGCGAGTCTCATAATGGAAGCTTTGTCTAGTGACGTCACAGTGGTGGAAGGTAAAGGTAGAAGTGACGCCAGGTCGTGAAAGATTTCCGTCTCTTTGGAACGACGACATCGTGCGGCGTCACGCGACTTTTCTTTCCGTCGCTCGGAATTCCTGCAAATGAGAGAAAAAGATTTAGATTAGTCAACTAGCCAACGCCATGGGCTCTATCTTCAGTAGTTCAAATATTAAGCGGGGGGACTCCGAGACTCGTAATGAAAAGCTGCACGGGAAAAAAAAGCTATCCAGTATATGTTTGGTCTTGAGGAAGGAGATGGCGAGTCTCATAATGGAAGCTTTGTCTAGTGACGTCACAGTGGTGGAAGGTAAAGGCAGAAGTGACGCCAGGTCGTGAAAGATTTCCGTTTCTTTGGAACGGCGACATCGTGCGGCGTCACGCGACTTTTCTTTCCGTCGCTCGGAATTCCTGAAAATGAGAGAAAAAGATTTAGATTAGTCAACTAGCCAACGCCATGGCCTCTATTTTCAGTAGTTCAAATATTAAGAGGGGGGACTCCGAGACTCGTAATGAAAAGCTGCACGGGAAAAAAAAGCTAGCTATTCAGGCAATTATTGTTATCATTTAGACAATTATTTATGTATTAAGGCAATCATTTAATAAATTTATTAGCACCTCATTTTGCCCCAGAATCTATATTTTGATGTACAATTAAATTAATTTTCTCCCCGAAGGCATTTGGTAACAATGTCAAGTGTCAAGATTACAATTACATAATTTTATATTTAGACTGTGTCAAACAACACATTCAATATTTTCATTTCAATTTTGTGGAGATATGTATAGCCATCGGTGGTTTTTGGCTCCCAACATCATTGTTATTGTAAAGCTGGTTCTGATGTATTTTAAATAGAAAATCTCATATCAGTCCCTTAATATTGAAGGAGTGTGCTTTTAAAAAGAGAGGTATTGCATTGAAGTCTATATAAACCTGCTCTGATATGATCTACAGACACGGGTCCTTAGAAACTAATTCTTTGGATCAGAGTCAATGGTGTAACACTTTAAAATACAAAGAATTTTACATATTTATTTTGGATATTTATCAACATATAGTCCCTTAATATTGAAGGAGTGTGCTTTTAAAAAGAGAGGTATTGCATTGAAGTCTATATAAACCTGCTCTGATATGATCTACAGACCCAGGTCCTTAGAAACAAATGCTTTGGATCAGAGTCAATGGTGTAACACTTAAAAATACAAAGAATTTTACATATTTATTTTGGATATTTATCAACATACTCCTAATACTAGTTCTTGGTTCTCGCTAGGCCTTCTCAATAGGTTATAGTCTTTATCCTCATATGCATACGACAGGCATTCAGATTGTGATAAATTCATCGCTCTTGGTTCTCGCTAGGCCTTCTCAATAGGTTATAGTCTTTATCCTCATATGCATACGACAGGCATTCAGATTGTGATAAATTCATCGAGTCATCTAATATCATGAGTTCGAATACTAAATGAACTTAGAAACAGGTTTGATAGGATCTAGAGCGGCCGCGGCAAAAAAAAACCCCTCCCCCAACTGTGAAGAGTAAAAGCTATTGTGTTCTTCTTTTCGAGATGAATCTTCACAAAGTTACGTCAGAATCTATCAATATCTTTGAAATGAACTCACACAAAACCAGAACGATATACAATTGTTGAACATTACCTCGAGAGGTGTGTACAAACCGTCCATAGCCGGATCTACAAAGTACCTCTGAGAATGCTTGGAGACTATGTCCGGACAGTCTGCGAGAGTCCGGTCAAAACTCGGATGGAAAATTAAAAGTAAATCAGACAATCTAATCAATTCTAATCCGGAAAACTGTAGGGATGGTAAAAAGTACCTCTGAGAATGCTTGGAGACTATGTCCGGACAGTCTGCGAGAGTCCGGTCAAAACTCGGATGGAAAATTAAAAGTAAAACAGGACAATCTAATCAATTCTAATCCGGAAAACTGTAGGGATGAAGTTTAGGAGTTATAGGCGAAAAGGTGAAATAAGGTCAAACATTTCGAGTGTTTTGGTGTTTTTTAATGCAACATCCTTCCTTCACAGGAGAAAGCTTGAAATTCGGATTATAGCGCATCAACATGGAAACATCGAGAAAAAAATAAGGAATGTCACAAAAGCGGAAGTTAGTACTGTTTTATCAGACTAATGGCCGGTCGGGTTTACAAAGTGAGTTTAAACTCAGCTCTCGGGTTAACCAATCTAATTGGTTGATTTAATAAATAATTCACAAATTTCCTGATTGGCGGAAATTTCAGCCAATCAGTTTTCTCCATCCAAGAGTGTAACTTAAAGGGTTCGCTTTGTGGACCTTTCTAAATGAATTTTCTATGTCGCGGAACTAAAATTGAACCCCCAGCCCCATCAGTTAAAATGCTTACAAAACCAAATGCACTAGCTCATATTAATTTTGAGTTTTAAGTTTTAATACATTGATTTTATTACACACTGATTTCCACATTAAACCAAAAACAAACCATTAAAAAGAGCAATAATTATGGTAATAAAATTATTAGGTATTAAAAAAATGTCCACGTACAAAATAAACATGAAAATTGTTTTATGTTCTGTAGAAATAAACAAGGTTATGATTTGTATAGCAAGTTAGTTTTAACAAACATTGACCAAAAAATACGGAAATATTTAAATTTAATAAATCAAAAACTAATAATAATCACAAACATTTACCAAAAATAAACACAAGATTCGATATATGAATCGATAATGAAAATAATTCGGTACCGAACTCAAATCAAAACTGATAAAATGTTACATTGGATCATTAGGACATAAGTGCCATAGGCGGCCCTAAATGAAATAATATAAACACTGTCTCTTCCGTGCCATATGACCAAGATAGAGATTTCATGAACAAAGGAACAATGTGAGGAAAATGGACATGGATTCCTTGGTCCTTAGGGCAGGGATATGTAACTTCGATGAGTGTAGGGGCCGGCCGAATGAGAGTCGCCCTTCAGGAGCCGCAGTGAGAGAGGCGTAATTTGTAGCAAATGTGTCCAAGTTATACATAAGGTATTAATGTATTAAACGAGGAAAATTACAGGAAACTGCGGAGTCGCCGTCGCCAATTAAAAATTCGTCCCTAGAGACCTTACTAGAGCAACAGAGCTTAAACTAACCTAATGAAATAAAATGTTAGATATTTATCAAGGCTCTGGTTGAATAAAGCCATAGCTTTGATAATCGGGGACTTGTAATACCTGTAAGTTTCTTTTTTATTCGGGACATAAAGTTTTCTTGTAGGTGCGGGTGCGGGTCTAAACTTCCATCTAGGCCGCTGAAATCCTTCGAAAACGATAGGTTCATGACATGACCAACTACCAACTGAAGAGTTAGATACTCGTAAAATTTCTTTCACTGACATCGAATTTTTCCACTCAAGAAGTCTCTCTATTTCGGAATAGATTAGAGAGACCTATTAGAAATTCGGAGACACCAGCACATCGCATGCTGGGAGCTATGAGGAACTTGGTCCCTGGATCTACCTGGACATTTGAGGAAGCAGAAGAGACAAAGCTATTGTGTAACAACCTCATGTTATCACTGTATAGTTAACGTATTAGACGAGTTTAAGATGTTTCCAATATTATCAATATATGTATCAAACAAGATAGGTTATAGTCTTTATCCTCATATGCATACGACAGGCATTCAGATTGTGATAAATTCATCGCGTCATCTAATATCATGAGTTCGAATCCTAAATGAACTTAGAAACAGGTTTGATAGGATCTAGAGCGGCCGCGGTATGCAGTTGCTGCTAGATAAAGATATATCAAGGCATAAGATATATCAAGGTAGATGCTAGATGGTCCTCTGTATCAGTTCTATCATTTTAGAATACCTGCAAGGATTCTGAAAAATTTCCATCTACTATGTAGTCCTATCTAGGTGCTAGTTCTTTGTTAGCAATGAAACGTTGGTCTCGGAAACCCTGTGCCGTAGCATGCTAGTACGTCCTTCCCATAGTATTTTCCATCAGATGGGCGAGAAGGGACACACTATTTCCCTTTAGGTGTTGGGACGACACAACATATGTACACCATAAAATAAGTACACCCGTGGCAAAAAGGACTTCGCTTTACTCGCATCTCTAATGACAGGAACAGTATGGGAAATCTATTATTTGTGCCCTGCATACTCTGCACAGGCACAGCGTAACGTGAAATGTCTTGCCTCAGGTGGGAAATCTCTCAGGCATTAACCTTACTCACAATTATTGATTTATTACTCTTGATTATACTCTGTAAACATGATAGTACCCTTCCCCTATCATGTTAATGGCTCTTTATTTTGTTTTGTAAGCCGTGAATTTTACAAATAAACAAATACTTTCCACTCAAGTCTCTACCTATCAGATCATCCACTCAACAAGTCAGAAAATAGACTCTTGAGTGGATCATAACTCAAGAGTCTATTATGTGATCAATGCACTACGAGTAGTTATCGCGGGATTCTAGATACATAGGTACTTGGAAAACAAAATGATCACACAAGTTCCTTTTTTATAGGTAAATGTCATTTTGGCACACTTGTCTGGATGGAAATGAAGCCCTATAGAGTTTAGCCAAACGTGCAAGTTATTGTAATCAATAATTCTCGTCATAGTACAGCCAGGTGACATTCAGGATTAAAATTGCAATACTTTCAAGTAAAAAAAGAACCTTTCAAATACATTGGAACAGAATTGGGGTCGATTCCATTCCCCTTTTTCTACAGTATAAAGTGCACTTCAATAAGCTAGGTTATCGGATAACAATATCAATCAATCATCTTGCCTCTCAATTGTGTAATCAATAATTCTCGTCATAGTACAGCCAGGTGACAGTCAGGATTAAAATTGCAATACTTTCAAGTAAAAAAAGAACCTTTCAAATACATAGGAACAGAATTGGGGTCGATTCCATTCCCCTTTTTCTACAGTGTAAAGTGCGCTTTTAATTAACTTCCAGAGAATACCGATGTTACCATTACAAGAAAAGCGAGTTGGGTCACTTGGGTCAGCATTTTGTTACTACTGAATTGACCATAATAAACTATAACCTTAAATCTGATGAACTGAATAGTAATTAAATTCACCCCAAGTGCCAAATCTAAGTGTTTAAGGACACACTTGAGAAGGCAGAGGTACATGGCTCTGGTTATAAATTTCACTTGGGTGTAAAATTCTGGCCTAACCTTGGGACCTTGGCATAGTTATAGTCGGGTGATTTAAGCCCTCTAGTTATGTTCTTGTAAGATGATAGCGTTCGCCAATATTATGTCTTGAACATCAGTAAGTTGTCTATTCCTACCGACTAAACGGTTAGAGATATTGTAAAAGTTAATATAGAACATAAAAACAAGCATCATTCAATAGGATAAGGAAAGTCGTGTGATCTTCACACCAGATTTTTACTATTGTAATAATAAAGGAAGGACGGACTAAAAACTGTGTCTATTCCCATGATTATTATTTATATCTCAATCTGGGGTGCAAGATGCAAGGTAGTGCGTCAGGCCAAGTTCATCAAACACCTGATTGAATTTTCGACCTTTTACAGTTATTTTTTCGGAGTTTTGACCTCGGATTTTTCCCAACTTTTTACATAGGATTCGACCATTTATGTATAATTTTTACCCATTTGCAACTGCTCCATTGGATACTTACCGATGCCGTTCAAATCACAGTATGTTCACTCCCATCTTATCACCTACGAAACTATTTGACCGTTCATTGAACGTACTGTGAGTGGAGCACATAAATCACAGTATTTATTGAATAATTTATTAATTTGTCTCTTTTATTCAGTGAATTCAGTTCAGAATAAGTAAATATATACCTACTTCATGTTTTACCTAGAAATGCCTACAATTTATACATAGGTTGACAATTCGTCATGTGTATTTTAGAACGTACTGTGAGTGGAGCATGACCTGAGCGGATACTGAGAATCGCTCTTATAATACGACCAGTATAATGAAACAACAAATCGCTCTCATTATTCGACCACTATAATGAAACAGATGTCACCGGTCTACGCCTTTGCAAGGTCAGTGACACGCATTACTAAACACACGCATCTGTCAACAAGCACACGCGCTGTGCCCTCATTATTAAGATTCACTACAAAGATAACAATGTACCTCTAACATAATATTGTGAATAATACTGACTGATGTATTTATATGTATTTTTCTCTTCTCTGTAAACAAACAATCCATGAATCAGTGAAAATGTTGTGAGATACGGACGCAAAAAGAAGAGGTCCTGGTTCAATCCCCGCCAGAGTTGAAGTTTATTTGGCGATATGGTGGAATTTGTACTGAGTTTTCACAAAATTTCAACATGTGAATGCAATAAACAGTGAACCAGTGGTTCAATTAACTGAAAAATTCACTCAGAAAGAGGACCAGGCTTTCGCAACACGCGCTGTGCCCTCATTATTAAGATTCACTACAAAGATAACAATGTACCTCTAACATAATATAATAATACTGATGTATTTATGTATTTTTCTCCTTTCGCAAGCTCCGTAGAACCCAGAATCGGATGAGTAAATATCCTAAAAGTGTTAAACATGTTTAACAAATAAAAAAAAAATCGGACAAACAAAAAAATCGGACAGAGTTATTGCCAAACAACTTCTTAGAAAGGGGACCTACAAGGGCCAACCAAACCCAGAACATGTCTGAATTAGATTCTGATCTATCACACTTCAACAGTTTCATATCATATTGAATGACAACCTTGCGAATGCAAACACATTCATACAAACAGTAACTTCACCTCTGTGGACTTGTGTTGTCTCTAGGGTTGCCAACTTTTTTTTCGGCATATACGGTACAAACTAGCAAAATGGTGAAAAAATACGGATTTCCCGATTTTTACCCGGAACAAAGGCATTTCAGCAAGAGCGAGCTAGCTAGGCCTAGAGATCCAGATTTATGATTATGAGTCATGCTGCATGCACCTGTACGCTGTACGTTATACATTCGTACTAGTACGTCAAGGCATAAGATATATCAAGGTAGATGCTAGATGGTCCTCTGTATCAGTTCTATCATTTTAGAATACCTGCAAGGATTCTGTAAAATATTTTCATCTACTATGTAGTCCTAACAAGGCATAAGATATATCAAGGTAGATGCTAGATGGTCCTCTGTATCAGTTCTATCATTTTAGAATACCTGCAAGGATTCTGTAAAATTTTCATCTACTATGTAGTCCTAACTAGGAGGTGCTAGTTCTTTGTTAGCAATGAAACGTTGGTCTCGGAAACCCTGTGCCGTAGCATGCTAGTACGTCCTCCCATAGTATTTTCCATCAGATCGGCGAGAAGGGACATACTATTTCCCTTTAGGTGTTGGGACGACACAACATATGTACACCATAAAATAAGTACACCCGTGGCGAAAAGGACTTCGCTTTACTCGCATCTCTAAAGACAGGAACAGTATGGGAAATCTATTATTTGTGCCCTGCAAACTCTGCACAGGCACAGCGTAACGTGAAATGTCTTGCCTCAGGTGGGAAATCTCTCAGGCATTAACCTTACTCACAATAATTATTGATTTATTATTCTTGATTATACTCTGTAAACATGATAGTACCCTTCCCCTATCATGTTAATGGCTCTTTATTTTGTTTTGTAAGCCGTGCATTTTACAAATAAATACTTTCCACTCAAGTCTCTACCTATCAGATCATCCACTCAACAAGTCAGAAAATAGACTCTTGAGTGGATAACTCAAGAGTCTATTATGTGATCAATGCACTACCAGTAGTTAAGTTATCGCGAGATTCTAGATAGGTACTTGGAAAACAAAATGATCACACAATAAGCTAGGTTATCGGATAACAATATCAATCAATCATCTTGCCTCTCAATTGTGTAATCAATAATTCTCGTCATAGTACAGCAAGGTGACAGGATTAAAATTGCAATACTTTCAAGTAAAAAAAAGAACCTTTCAAATACATTGGAACAGAATTGGGGTCGATTCCATACCCTTTTTTCTACAGTATAAACTATAAAGTGTGCTTTTAATTAACTTCCAGAGAACACCGATGTTACCATTACTTTCAGTATCAAGAAAAGACCCTTAACAAGTAAAGCAAGTTGGGTCAGCATTTTGTTACTACTGAATTGACCATAATAAACTATAATATTACATCTGATGAACTGAATAGCATCCCGTAGTATGCCTCTCATCAGATGGGCGAGAAGAGACACAATACTTCCCATTTAGGTGCTGGGTCAACACGAGAACACCAGAACACCGTTGAAAAATTTGCAATCGAAAATCGAGTACAAATTTTTGTCGTTGGTGGGATTCGAACCCGGGACCTTCTGCATGGCAAGCAAGCACATTACCACTTCACTAACCGTGCCCCCAGTTCTATGCGGTCCGAAGTCGTAGCGGTAAAGACCTGCTTTATGCTCTATAGTCCAAGAGGCTCACAGTGAATGAAAAGATCAATGGTTAGGTGGAAGAGCTCCTTCAGGAGAACCTTGCCACTTACGTATACCAAATAAAACCAAGCACATAGTAAGGAAAAGGTAAATAGACTGAGGCGAAAGCCAGAAGGTGCCCCCTTTCAATCGCCCCCCCAGGGGTGGATGGAGGGACTAAGTATGGTTGGGAAAACTTACTTTTTCATGTATTTGTTGGCAGTGAACGCGTTGTTCCGAATGACACCAGGAATTACATTCTGTTCCAGATAAGTCCACATTGTGGTAATGTTTGTGAGGCAATCACCAGATTACAAAATCACAAATGTAATAGGCAAGAACATGGAAGTCATATGGTTAATCTCTAGAAAATTTGTTTTAGATTATATTGTTTTCAAATGTTGATATTGATTTCACACAAGTATTTAGAACGTTGTTCTTATATGCTCAATTCAATTCAAGGTTTGTATATGCTGATAATAATAAAATTATTTACCTATAAGAAATGTTTGAAATTACTTTTCAGGTGCTTATTCTTTATTGGTGGGGAGGTACAATTAAAATGTTTCTCATTCTCAAATCTCAATAGCAAGAAAGGAAAAGAAACCACTAGAATTCTCGACACATTAAATATGTAATTAATTAATGATAAGCCTGGAGCAATTGTAAATCATTCTGGTCGAAAATAAAAAGCATTTATTAGATACCTAAGATCTATTCAGGCAATGCAACACAAAATGACAAATAATCATAGAAATTTCCAAAGACGTTGTAGCCCCACTCAACACTCAGGTTGGGGGAGGATAATGTGTGGAGGCAAGTAGATTGTACCCGAATGAAGTGTGAAACCTCCTCAATCCTGTCACTAAGGAGAAAAGGAGGATAAAACCACTGTTGTAGGTAACACTAACACCCCAATCATTAAATGTAATGCGAAGAAAATTCAACATTCAAATCAAAATGAAGAACAATTAAATGGAGCAGTTGCAGTTGGGTAAAAATTATGAATAAAAGGTCGATTCCTACGTAAAAAGGTGTGAAAAATCCAAATCTGAAGTCAAAACTCCGAAAAAGTGACTTTAAAAGGTCGAAAATTCAATTTTTAATTGCCGTTCTAATTAAAAAGTTCAAAGAGTTGTGACGTCAGACTTAACGTCAAAATGCGCAGAAACGCTTACGCACAAACAAACGAAGCGGGAGTCATAAATTATGACGTCATCGCCTACGGGAGCATATGCCGTGACGTCAAACTTTACGATTTACCGGTATTATTTAAATCGATTTATCTCGGTATCTAGAAGTCGTAGAAGAAAAAGAAAAATTCCGTTGGTCCCCATTTTTCCTGCTCTATGACTTTGAAACATCACACAAGTAAGCGCAACTGATCTATTATAACATTGTAACATGTACTCGCCAATCTCCTATACTTACATACGGGTATATGTACAATTGTACACACAGTAGGGTTGCCAGATCATTTTCAGCCCAAAACGGGACAAGCGACTTAAAACGTTAAAAAACGGGATTTTGGATGAAAATACGGGACAAGCAGCTTTTTAACCCCCCCCCCGCCCTTTTTATTGTTTATTCAAACAGACATGTTTCACCATTGTTGGCATCATCAGTGTAAACTGTAAAACATTGCACATAAGAAAAAGAAAGCTAACAAAAAAAGGAACAAATTGACAAATTGTTTACACTGATGATGCCAGCAATGGTGAAACATGTCTGTTTGAATAAACAATAAAAAAAAACCCCTCCCCCAACTGTGAAGAGTAAAAGCTATTGTGTTCTTCTTTTCGAGATGAATCTTCACAAAGTTACGTCAGAATCTATCAATATCTTTGAAATGAACTCACACAAAACCAGAACGATATACAATTGTTGAACATTACCTCGAGAGGTGTGTACAAACCGTCCATAGCCGGATCTACAAAGTACCTCTGAGAATGCTTGGAGACTATGTCCGGACAGTCTGCGAGAGTCCGGTCAAAACTCGGATGGAAAATTAAAAGTAAAACAGGACAATCTAATCAATTCTAATCCGGAAAACTGTAGGGATGGAGTTTAGGAGTTATAGGCGAAAAGGTGAAATAAGGTCAAACATTTCGAGTGTTTTGGTGTTTTTTAATGCAACATCCTTCCTACACAGGAGAAAACTTGAAATTCGGATTATAGCGCATCAACATGGAAACATCGAGAAAAAAATAAGGAATACCTCAAAAGCGGTTAGTACTGTTTTATCAGACTAATGGCCGGCCGGGTCTACAAAGTGAGTTTAAACTCAGTTTAAGTTTAACTCTCGGGTTAACCAATCTAATTGGTTGATTAAATAAATAATTCACAAATTTCCTGATTGGTGGAAATTTCCGCCAATCAGTTTTCTCCATCCAAGAGTATAACTTAAAGGGTTCACTTTGTGGACCTTTCTAAATGACTTTTCCATGTCGCGGAACTAAAATTGAACCCCCAGCCCCATCAGTTAAAATGCTTACAAAACCAAATGCACTAGCTCATGTTAATTTTCAGTTTTAAGTTTTAATACATTGATTTTATTACACACTGATTTCCACATTCAACCAAAAACAAACCATTAAAAAGAGCAATAATTATGGTATAATAAAATTATTAGGTATTAAAAAAATGTCCACGTACAAAATAAACATGAAAATTGTTTTATGTTCTGCAGACATAAACAAGGTTATAATTTGTATAGCAAGGGAGTTTTAACAAACATTGACCAAAAAATACGGAAATATTTAAATTTAATAAATCAAAAACTAATAATAATCACAAACATTTACCAAAAATAAACACAAGATTCGATATATGAATCGATAATGAAAATAATTCGGTACCGAACTCAAATCAAAACTGATAAAATGTTACATTGGATCATTAGGACATAAGTGCCATAGGCGGCCCTAAATGAAATAATATAAACACTGTCTCTTCCGTGCCATATGACCAAGATAGAGATTTCATGAACAAAGGAACAATGTGAGGAAAATGGACATGGATTCCTTGGTCCTTAGGGCAGGGATTTGTAACTTCGATGAGTGTAGGGGCCGTCCGAACGAGAGTCGCCCTTCAGGAGCCGCAGTGAGAGAGGCGTAATTTATAGCAAATGTGTCCAAGTTATACATAAGGTATTAATGTATTAAACGAGGGAAATCACAGGAAACTGCGGAGTCGTCGTCGCCAATTAAAAATTCGTCCCTAGAGACCTTACTAGAGCAACAGAGCTTAAACTAACCTAATGAAATAAAATGTTAGATATTTATCAAGGCTCTGGTTGAATTAAGCCATAGCTTTGATAATCGGGGACTTAGACATGTAAGTTTCTTTTTTATTAAGGACATGAAGTTTTCTTGTAGGTGCGGGTCTAAACTTCCATCTAGGCGCTGAAATCCTTCTAAAACGATAGGTTCATGACCAAATTTTTTGTTGGGGGGGGGGGGGGGGAGGTACAATTAAAATGTTTCTCATTCTCAAATCTCAATAGCAAGAAAGTAAAAAAAAATCACTAGAATTCTCGACACATCAAATATGTAATTAATTGATGATAAGCCTGGAGTAATTGAAAATCATTCTGGTCGAAAATAAAAAACATTTATTTTATCTAGATACCTAGGTGATAATTTATAAGGCCAGTAGTTTTTTTCATCTATTCAGGCAATTATTGTTATCATTTAGACAATTATTTATGTATTAAGGCAATCATTTAATAAATTTATTAGCACCTCATTTTGCCCTAGTATCTCTATTTTGATGTACAATTAATTTTCTCCCCGAAGGCATTTTGGTAACAATGTCAAGTGTCAAGATTACAATTACATAATTTTATATGTAGACTGTGTCAAACAACACATTCAAGTCAAGTGTCAAGATTACAATTACATAATTTTATATTTAGACTGTGTCAAACAACACATTCAATATTTTCATTTCAATTTTGTGGAGATATGTATAGCCATCGGTGGTTTTTGGCTCCCAACATCATTGTTATTGTAAAGCTGGTTCTGATGTATTTTAAATAGAAAATCTCATATCTATCTCACTGGATAAGTAATGAAAACATTCGACACTTCACCAATAAGAAACGAAATCATCGATTTATTATTTAATGTAACAAAAATTAACTGTAGAAATCGACCTTAGTGCTCTATCCCTCAAGTTTATAGTTATGTAGAAAGGCACATACAAGCTCAGATGCATTCCAATCCGTCCAAAGATGGCTCAACATAAGAAGACCTGCATGTGACTACCTAATGACCTGCATATGACTACCTAATGTACATGAATATGAATACAGAATCATAAACAGTGTAGTGGGCGACTTCCCCATGAAGGAACAAGGACTTACATAACTGCTTCTACATCAAGGACATTATTGACGGTGAAAACAATATCAAAAGTAAATAAAAGCGCATCGAATCAAACTTACATAACTGCTTCTACATCAAGGACATTATTGACGGTGAAAACAATATCAAAAGTAAATAAAAGCGCATCGAATCAAAGGTATATACAAAGGAATTTGGTAGACGTCACTCAATTCATGAACCCAAAGTACACTGGACTCACTGGAGATAAGGGACTCCCAAAGTCCCAAATCCCAATGCCTATACAGTGGTCATTAAATTCAACAACAACAAAACCAAGCCTTACATTGATATGGGATGACGGAACCAAGCCTTACAAAATATGGGACAATACCTAGAAAATTAGAAACCTTTGTAAATATTCACCAAGCGAACGGGATTCGGAAACCTCTTTTGATTCTCTTGAAACATGGGACAACATACATAGAAAAACTTCGTTTACCGGAACAAAGGTGTGTTCCGGCAGAACATTTGATTTTTGACAAAAATACGGATTGTTCCGGGAAATAACGTACGGTTGGCAACCCTTGTCTCCCATGACGAGATCTGTGAAAAAAGGGGCCATTTTTATAGAGAAAAGAGAGCAGAAAATGGCCCTCCTTACATAAACCTCACCAAATTATTAATGAGTATGAGGAAAAAAAAATTACCAATCTAAATGCAACACAAAATGACAAATAATCATAGAAATTTCCAAAGACGTTGTAGCCCCACTCAACACTCAGGTTGGGGGAGGATAATGTGTGTGGAGGCAAGTAGATTGTACCCGAATGAAGTGTGAAACCCACACGGGAAAAGGCGAAGAAAAAGAAGAAGAAGAATTTCCCTAAGGTAATTAAAATAAATAAATATGTGAGTGAGGAAGGCAGCCCTTCAGCTGCCAGGCCTTTCCATCTGGCTGACACTTCAACTAGCTCTTCGGTTAACACCGATATGCCAGCTATACATGTATATTGTTCCAGCTACACATGCATATTGTTCCAGTTACACATGCATCACTGTTGTAGGTAACACTAACACCCCAATCATTAAATGTAATGCGAAGAAAATTCAACATTCAAATCAAAATGAAGAACAATTAAATTGTAACTTTGTGTTTAACCTAACCCTATCATATCACTGGTCACTGCTCAAATTGTGAAAGCTCATTCATGGAGCAATTTTTCATTGTTGTGGATTCTAAATGGTAATTATGTTTACAGTTATTTTTTCGGAGTTTTAACCTCAGATTTGGATTTTTCCCAACTTTTTACATAGAAATCGACCATTTATTTATAATTTTTAGCCATTTGCAACTGCTCCATTGGATACTTACAATAGTCCCCGTCTATAAAGACTCCAGACTCATTGGTGAACAGAAATGGCAAACTCATAATGACTAGTAAGTAAATATCAGTTTCAGCAAATAGAGGTTAATAATTTTGACCGCGTTGCAGATAATAATAAATTGTGCTCGCGATCAACAGAATCGTCAATTGACGAACAAAACCGCCTATCACACATTTTGCATTTGCACACTAAACCATTTTGCAATTTTTTTAGCAAATACACAGGATTCGGGTGTATAGCAAATTAGCAGCCCTTTTAGCATGTATCTGTAGTTAACTATATGAAGGAACTCTCTTCATTGGGATATAACTATAAGGGACTTACAGTGTCTAGGAACATTCAAAACCTCCTTGATAAAATATCTCAGGTTAAAAACAGAGTGAAGCGAAAAGTAGCATAGAGCTTTTTGCTCTGTTTTTTTTTTTTTTTTTTTTTTTTTTTTAGATGAGCAATGGTGAAACATGTCTGTTTGAATAAACAATAAAAAAAAACCCCTCCCCCAACTGTGAAGAGTAAAAGCTATTGTGTTCTTCTTTTCGAGATGAATCTTCACAAAGTTACGTCAGAATCTATCAATATCTTTGAAATGAACTCACACAAAACCAGAACGATATACAATTGTTGAACATTACCTCGAGAGGTGTGTACAAACCGTCCATAGCCGGATCTACAAAGTACCTCTGAGAATGCTTGGAGACTATGTCCGGACAGTCTGCGAGAGTCCGGTCAAAACTCGGATGGAAAATTAAAAGTAAAACAGGACAATCTAATCAATTCTAATCCGGAAAACTGTAGGGATGGAGTTTAGGAGTTATAGGCGAAAAGGTGAAATAAGGTCAAACATTTCGAGTGTTTTGGTGTTTTTTAATGCAACATCCTTCCTACACAGGAGAAAACTTGAAATTCGGATTATAGCGCATCAACATGGAAACATCGAGAAAAAAATAAGGAATACCTCAAAAGCGGTTAGTACTGTTTTATCAGACTAATGGCCGGCCGGGTCTACAAAGTGAGTTTAAACTCAGTTTAAGTTTAACTCTCGGGTTAACCAATCTAATTGGTTGATTAAATAAATAATTCACAAATTTCCTGATTGGTGGAAATTTCCGCCAATCAGTTTTCTCCATCCAAGAGTATAACTTAAAGGGTTCACTTTGTGGACCTTTCTAAATGACTTTTCCATGTCGCGGAACTAAAATTGAACCCCCAGCCCCATCAGTTAAAATGCTTACAAAACCAAATGCACTAGCTCATGTTAATTTTCAGTTTTAAGTTTTAATACATTGATTTTATTACACACTGATTTCCACATTCAACCAAAAACAAACCATTAAAAAGAGCAATAATTATGGTATAATAAAATTATTAGGTATTAAAAAAATGTCCACGTACAAAATAAACATGAAAATTGTTTTATGTTCTGCAGACATAAACAAGGTTATAATTTGTATAGCAAGGGAGTTTTAACAAACATTGACCAAAAAATACGGAAATATTTAAATTTAATAAATCAAAAACTAATAATAATCACAAACATTTACCAAAAATAAACACAAGATTCGATATATGAATCGATAATGAAAATAATTCGGTACCGAACTCAAATCAAAACTGATAAAATGTTACATTGGATCATTAGGACATAAGTGCCATAGGCGGCCCTAAATGAAATAATATAAACACTGTCTCTTCCGTGCCATATGACCAAGATAGAGATTTCATGAACAAAGGAACAATGTGAGGAAAATGGACATGGATTCCTTGGTCCTTAGGGCAGGGATTTGTAACTTCGATGAGTGTAGGGGCCGTCCGAACGAGAGTCGCCCTTCAGGAGCCGCAGTGAGAGAGGCGTAATTTATAGCAAATGTGTCCAAGTTATACATAAGGTATTAATGTATTAAACGAGGGAAATCACAGGAAACTGCGGAGTCGTCGTCGCCAATTAAAAATTCGTCCCTAGAGACCTTACTAGAGCAACAGAGCTTAAACTAACCTAATGAAATAAAATGTTAGATATTTATCAAGGCTCTGGTTGAATTAAGCCATAGCTTTGATAATCGGGGACTTAGACATGTAAGTTTCTTTTTTATTAAGGACATGAAGTTTTCTTGTAGGTGCGGGTCTAAACTTCCATCTAGGCGCTGAAATCCTTCTAAAACGATAGGTTCATGACCAAATACCAACTACCAACTGAAGAGTTAGATACTCGTAAAATTTCTTTCACTGACATCGAATTTTTCCACTCAAGAAGTCTCTCTATTTCGGAATAGATTAGACTATTAGAGAGACCTATTAGAAATTTGGAGACACCAGCACATCGCATGCTGGGAGCTATGAGGAACTTGGATCTACCTGGACATTTGAGGAAGCAGAAGAGACAAAGCTATTGTGTAACAACCTCATGTTATCACTGTATAGTTGACGTATTAGACGAGTTTAAGATGTTTCCAATATTATCAATTTATCAAACAAGCATCGAATCAAAGGTATACATTTGGTAGACGTCACTCAATTCATGAACCCAAAGTACACTGGACTCACTGGAGATAAGGGACTCCCAAAATCCCAAATCCCAATGCCTATACAGTGGTCATTAAATTCAACAACAACAAAACCAAACCTTACATTGATATGGGATGACGGAACCAAGCCTTACAAAATATGGGACAATACCTAGAAAATTAGAAACTTTTGTAAATATTCACCAAGCGAACGGGATTCGGAAAACTCTTTTGATTCTCTTGAAACATGGGACAACATACATAGAAAAACTTCGTTTGAAAAAACGAATTCGAGAGCCTACATGAAAATTTAGTAGCGTCATTTCGAGGTAGGACATTTGCCTTACATTGATATGGGATGACGGAACCAAGCCTTACAAAATATGGGACAATACCTAGAAAATTAGAAACCTTTGTAAATATTCACCAAAAGCGAACGGGATTCGGAAACCTCTTTTGATTCTCTTGAAACATGGGACAACATACATAGAAAAACTTCGTTTGAAAAAAACGAATTCGAGAGCCTACATAAAAATTTAGTAGCGTCATTTCGAGGTAGGACATTTGCAAAAACTAATGGTTTACGACCTCGCATGAACTGACGTCATCACGAAAAAATGGCTGCCCGCGAAAATTATAGGGGCTCAACCAAATGACAATTTTTCGAGATAGAGTCCTATTCCGATGTAAAAGTACCCAAAAAGTGCATTGGCGGACTATCATTTTCATAGATTTGGTTTTGCAGGCGACTTACGCTCTACTAAAAGTCGCGCGACTACGATTCTAATGTGTGACGGGTCTAAAGTCTAATAAGACCTTCAAGGACTGGCTTTCAAATATCTACCGAAAAAAGTATACAAACTACCAACCAAAACATGACTGTAATCCACAACTTTAAACCTCCAGTACCTATTATGTATTATGTATGTAGGTACCTAGTCGAATTCTCAATTACGCGACTTTTAGTCTCGATCAAATGAGGCTAAAATTCCAAGCCTCAGCACGGATCGAAGCCACGCCTTTCTGTTTAGCAAACGAGCCGCAGCGACCACATTTCTACCGATGTAAGTTAGATACTAACACGCGCTGTGCCCTCATTATTAAGATTCACTACAAAGATAACAATGTACCTCTAACATAATATAATAATACTGATGTATTTATGTACTTTTCTCCTCTCTGTAAACAAACAATCCATGAATCAGTGAAAATCTTGTGAGATATGGACGCAAAAAGAAGAGGTCCTGGTTCAATCCCCGACAGAGTTGAAGTTTACCACATTTCTACCACAAGTTAGATACCGGAGGATCTGTTGCCAATTCTTGGAATGAACTGCAAGTGATTGATTGCCTTATGAGCAATGAAGCGGTACATAACTAATGAAATCTCCTCTCTGTAAACAAACAATCCATGAATCAGTGAAAATGTTGTGAGATACGGACGCAAAAAGAAGAGGTCCTGGTTCAATCCCCGACAGAGTTGAAGTTTATTTGGCGATATGGTGAAATTTGTACTGAGTTTTCACAAAATTTCAACATGTGAATGCAATAAACAGTGAACCAGTGGTTCAATTAACTGGAAAATTCACTCAGAAAGAGGACCAGGCTTTCGCAGGCTCCGTAGAATCCAGAATCGGATGAGTCAATATCCTTAAAGTGTTCAACATGTTTAACAAAAAAAAAAAATCGGACAAACAAAAAAATCGGACAGAGTTATTGCCAAACAACTTCTTAGAAAGGGGGCCTAGAAGGGCCAACCAAACCCAGAACATGTCTGAATTAGATTCTGATCTATCACACTTCAACAGTTTCATATCATATTCCGTTTGACATATATAAATATAATGTATTTTTTAATTTAACATATAAACGCGCATCATATTGAATATCATATTGAATTACAACCTTGCAAATGCAAACACATTCATACAAACAGTAACTTCACCTCTGTGG
This sequence comes from Diaphorina citri, assembly GCF_000475195.1. Taxonomy (NCBI): domain Eukaryota; kingdom Metazoa; phylum Arthropoda; class Insecta; order Hemiptera; family Psyllidae; genus Diaphorina; species Diaphorina citri. The sequence goes on along the minus strand of NW_007377924.1, from coordinate 241,949 downwards.
ACTTGTGTTGTCTCCCAGTTAGATACCGGAGGATCTGTTGCCAATTCTTGGAATGAACTGCAAGTGATTGATTGCCTTATGAGCAATGGAGCGGTACATAACTAATGAAATAATGATTAATGACTGTGATATATCTACGCGACACTACTGCAAATCAGACGTACGGACGTAGGAGCAACATGATCAATATGCGTCCAATGTAGACCATTTCCTTTACAAGACAATAATGAGGTATGCTCATTAGAATTATCATCTTCATACCGGATGGTGTAGGAGCAGGGTTTTTTACGGGTATTTCCCTAAGGTAATGTGGTTTTGGCTACACAGAACACAGTACACAACAGGGCTGATTAAGAGGCTGACGAAAAACGCCGACACCGGCTGGGAAAGAGGACAACATGAACCAGAATACTGATATGTGTTCTGTTATAACAAGGTAGGGCCTAAGGAACTATTTCTAGTGGAAACATAGTTCTAAAATAGTGTTGCTACCTTCATGCACCCATTTGAATTTACTTATCTAAAAATAGGTTATTGTTATTCACACTAAAACATACAGGCTATAGAAAGAAATTATGGCTGCACTCCCAGTTAGACACCTTCTTAAAGCAAATTACAAAGCAAACAAAAATAAATATAAAATAAATTTTAAAAATTGCCGCCGGGACAGCTATCTCACATCGTCCGAGCTCATCTCAGCCCAGTACATAAACACAGCCTTCAAGGCTCACAGTGAAAGAAAAATTTAGTGGTTGGGTGGCAGTGCAATAGTCCTAAACTAAAATGGACGTGGCACATTAGGGATCAGGAAGAGACCGCCTTAACATAGTGGTTGGGTGGAAGAGCTCCTCTAGGAGATCCCTGCCACTTAAAGCCATAAAAAAAATACCTAGGCACCTAGTCATATCATTCCCAAATGCCTAATGAAGTAGGTACAAATATAGGATAAGGACAGTAGTAGGTATCTAGAGATTGGACTTTTTTTTCTCAAACTTTCTTTAAAAATAGGATTGGTAGTTCTGCAAGAGTAAATTTAACACTTTTACCACTGGTGTTATGCCAAAGTAACACCTTTTTTGTGTGATAATGGAAAACCGTGTTATGTCAAGGTAACACTGTTGGAGCCCTTGGTGTTACTTCAATGTATCACCAATAAGATTTTTACTTTTTGATTGCTGGAATGGCTTCTCAAGGCTTCTAGCAATCTAGGGATTTAAAGAACTTTTTCTTGAGACTTATAGAAATCAAAAAAATGCAAATTTTAGCTTGTTATATGGAATAGGTATATTTATTTATTTTTTATGTTAGCTTGGTGTATGTGTTTACTGGGCAATATTTACAAGGATTTGTAAAGATGGTGTCACATCAAAGTATCACCAGTGCTGGCATGGAAATTTTGTTCAATGTTTTCTTGCAGTGCTGGTGTTACATGGATGTAACACTGGTAAAATTAGTTGTGGCATCCAGTAAACACATGGACATTGCAGCTGTGGCAATCAAAGTGTTAAATTTCATTTGTTTGGTCAGTTGACCTCAGGGGAAAGAGGACAACATGAACCAGAATACTGATATGTGTTCTGTTATAACAAGGTAGGGCCTAAGGAACTATTTCTACTGGAAACATAGCTCTAAAATAGTGTTGCTACCTTCATGCACCCATTTGAATTTACTTATCTAAAAATAGGTTATTGTTGTTCACACTAAAACATACAAGCTATAGAAAGAAATTATGGCTGCACTCCCAGTTAGACACCTTCTTACCTTTGATCAGATACTTGCTGATGTAATAAAATTCAATGTTACTGGATTTATCTAGGGGAAATTTTCTAATGTTAATGCATCAGACACAGTGCATTTCTACACACAACTACTTGTTATTATGATTAATACACTTATGAAAATACATACCTACCTGTTTGACACACTGAAAACAGGAAGGTACTAAATAAATACTTGTATGGAGTTTTTCCTTACCTTTGGAGAGGGGGCGTTAAAAAAGGGAATGACAACCTCAGATAAAATTGAGATAATGGAAAAGCAAAAGGAGATGGAGTTTTTCCAAAATGACCTGAAACCACCAGTATCTAATTTGGTAGGATAGAGGGGGCGTTAAAAAAGGGAATGACAACCTCAGATAAAATTGAGATAATGGAAAAGCAAAAGGAGATGGAGTTTTTCCAAAATGACCTAAAACCACCAGTATCTAATTTGGTAGGATAGAATCTCAAAGACATTTCTTGGTTAACTTCCAATATTATTACCGTATGGTAATTATTCAGAAGCCATGACAATGAAAAAGAAAGCTCCTTTTGTGTTTAACCTAACCCTATCATATCACTGGTCACTGCTCAAATTGTGAAAGCTCATTCATGGATCAATTTTTCATTTTTGTGGATTCTAAATGGTAATTAAGTATGCTTTAACCTAACCCTATCATATCACTGGTCACTGCTCAAATTGTGAAAGCTCATTCATGGAGCAATTTTTCATTGTTGTGGATTCTAAACGGTAATTATGCATAAGAGTCATAAGACACATCCATCAAATTTTATAAAATTATATCTTGACTTGAAACACAAGATCAATTTTTTTTTTTTTTTTTTTTCTATTCTTTGAATTGAACTCTTGAATCTTCTGCATGATAAGCAGGCACATTGCCACTATATTAAGTGTCCCCCTGATATTTTTATAGGCTTAACCCAACGTTTAGTTCTGTTTGCCCCTACTCCCTACATCTAAGCCTCGGAGTGGGCTTTTTGTGTAGAGAGTAGAGGGTTAAACTGAAAATTTCCCTCTGATATTGATCTGTCTATTTACCTACAGTCTTGGTTCTTCTTTTACAGACTCACACTCACAATGTCAACGTGTCAGCGTGAAGGTAAAGACTTCATCATATTTGCCACCAAAGAAGACCATGCCATACCTAGCAGTGTAGAACTACCTCCCCCTGAACCACAACCAGGTCTGATTCTACCTGATGGTTCTATCAATTGGAACTGCCCGTGTCTAGGCGGTATGGCTACAGGACCTTGTGGTGTACAGTTCCGAGAGGCATTCTCCTGCTTCCACTATAGCACAGATGAACCTAAAGGTAATAAATATGCTCAACACTGATTTTTTTTTCTCCTCTCATTAGATGTCCAAGATATTCTATGTTTTAACTTAACAAATGTCGACGGATAACTCTCGAACGGTTTGTATGACTTTTGATGAAATTTGACAAAAATGTCCAACAGAAAAAGGAAATCTCCTTTGATTCTGGACCTGATCTACATCCATCGCAAATTTACTGAAAATTTCTATATAAGTTTTCTGACTTTCATAATATTATACTGTTTCATTTACCTTTAAGCAATTTGTGACAAGAATACTGTCACACTTACATAAGTGGTTTATTGTAAAAGAAGAAAAAATCAAAATTAGACATAGATAATTGGATTGAAATAATATTATCAAGCTTCAACACAAAGAGGACAAAGCTAAATATTAAAATGGTTGACTTTGAAACAACTCCATTTTAATATTTGCCTTTTTTCATTTTTGGTAGGGTCATCTGAATATCCTCCATTCTTTTGATACCTATGAAAATGTTTTTACATAAAGCTAAATCAAAATTTTGAAGGTGTACCTTCAAAATCAAGCCCCCCCAAAAATTTAGGCAAGAACCGCCTATGTTCAACACAAAAGAGGACAAAGCTAAATATTAAAATGGTTGACTTTGAAACAACTCCATTTTAATACCTATTTGCCTTTTTTCATTTTTGGTAGGGGCATCTGAATATCCTCCATTCTTTTGATACCTATGAAAATCTAAATAATTTAGCCCGAATAAATAAATCCAGGAAGACATCTATCAAACATATACATAAAGTAGTAAAATGAAGTTATTGACTTCCAAGGTATAGGTAGATCATAACAAAAGCAATGGAATTTGTTAGATAACACACAACTACAACCTATGTACCTACCTATACATCATAGCTTTGAATAGAGTTTATCTCTGACTTGAGAATGACCTTAGAACATTCATTTGAGTATCGAGTCCTGTTTTCAACGTTGTGAGAATGTTCTTCTCAAAACAGATCCATGCAAACAATTTGGGTAGGTACCTATGGTATTGTATTTATTCAAGAGTTCATGCTTTTTGGAGGACTGTAGTTTGGAGAAAGAACTAGACGGGACTATCATACAGGATAGAGGATTCAGGACATTCATAGAGAAATAGGAATGTGTTACATACCTTCGTTTCTCTTTAGGTTTCACTTTGGAATCCATGTGATTTAATCGACACATGCAACACACTGGAACTCAAAAATACACTAAAGTAATCGCAGGAGATATTTCTTCAATTCAAAACATAAAATAACCGATTAGAATTGTCTTTTTAATTTAAAACGGACCGAAAATCAAATTTTAAATCACTTTTATTTGTCAAAAAAGACACCATACTCGAATCGTCGATCGCAAAACACTAGCAAAATGCAAAATAAAAACAAAAAATCAGCTGATTTAGAAAGGCGATTGGAATTAACCGTATATTATGTTTTAAACTCTGGAGGACGGTATGTAGTAGACACTCTTACTTCTCTCATGTATTGAGCTGATCTAAATTGACACAAACGTATGTATCTTTTTACTTACTTAATCATCAGACAAAATTCAACATGTAAACACCATAACTATGATACACATGCATATCATCCAATATTATCTAATACTGTACCCAAATATTGCAACATGCAGCCAGCAGCTAAAATACAAATTAACATACATGAACATAAGTAAATAAATAAGAAATAAGAGAAGGAAAAAGAGCAACAGTACGTTGAATACACCCAATAGGTGGCTGAAGTTAAGCAACGTTGAGCGTGGTTGATATCTGTTTCGAAATAAAGTCAACCATGTGAGGACAGGTATTGAGGAGGTGATTGAAATTCTAGCAAAAAGGAAAGGCTCTAGGCCCACTCTCTATGTTAGACTATGTATTTATACTATCATTTTCGTGATTAGAGAAAATCAGTACCTATGTACCTACCTAATTTGTTTAATATTCAGTTTATTATCATTCTTGATTTTATTATCATTTGATATCTGTTTCGAAATAAAGTCAACCATGTGAGGACAGGTATTGAGGAGGTGGTTGAAATTCTAGCAAAAAGGAAAGGCTTTAGGCTCACTCTCTATGTTAGATATTTATATCTATCATTTTCATAGATTTGGTTTTGCAGGCGACTTACGCTCTACTAAAAGTCGCGCGACTACGATTCTAATGTGTGACGGGGTCTTAAAGTCTAATGAGACCTTCAAGGACTGGCTTTCAAATATCTACCGAAAAAGTATACAAACTACCAACCAACACATGACTGTAATCCACAACTTTAAACCTCCAGTACCTATGTATTATGTATGTAGGTACCTAGTCGAATTCTCAATCACGCGACTTTTAGTCTCGATCAAGTGAGGCTAAAATTCCAAGCCTCAGCACGGATCGAAGCCACGCCCTTCTGCTCCCGATGCCGTTCAAATCACAGTATGTTCACTCCCATCTTATCACCTACGAAACTATTTGACCGTTCATTGAACGTACTGTGAGTGAAATCTGCAGACTCGTTAAATTTTATCACGAATACCAAGAAGTCCTACGAAGTACCTATCCAAATGTTACTACATATTGGAGCTTTTAACGTACAACCAAGTACATACCTACCTCGTAAATGAGTACCTATCAACAACCTCTATAAAAAAAAGTTGCGTTCTGATTTTTAAAATCAAGTTTGCGAAGGTACCTACCATATTGGAGCTTTTAACGTACAACCAAGTACATACCTACCTCGTAAATGAGTACCTATCAACAACCTCTATAAAAAAAAGTTGCGTTTTGATTTTTATAATCAAGTTTGCGAAGGTACCTATATGGTCTCCGCTATTCTTGGAATTAACCGTATATCTTTTAAACTCTGGAGGACGGTATGTAGTGGACACTCTTACTTCTCTCGTGTATTGTGCTGATCTAAATGGACACAAACGTATGTATCTTTTTACTTACTTAATCATCAGACAAAATTCAACATGTAAACACCATAATTATGATACACAACCAAGAAGAGCTAGCTAGAGTTTTACTGAGTGCCTCCTTTGCAATCAATTTCCATAATTCAACAATCTTTTTACATTGGTAATGTCGCCACTGATCACTACTCGATCAAAATCGCTACTCAATTGTCCCCACGAGGTTGGGTGCACCCCGAACTCCAAGCACAGGGCCGAAAAATCTTCCACCCCGCCGGGAATCGAACCCGGAACCTACGGAGTGCCATACTAGTGTGATACCCACTCGGGCACGCGGGGGTTGCTATTCGTACAACAAAGGTTTGTTGAAAGAGAATTATCTCATCAAAGAATTGACTTATTGACTGATACTTATGATATGATCAAATTATAATTGTTGATACTTATATCACTTGTAGAGTCCGGTATATTACATACATAGATTCATAGATAATTATTACTCGTACATAACCAATAGATACCCAACATTGTTTTGTCTATTTCGATTATTTACTTGTGGCAGTTTTCTAAACACTACCTCCATTTTATAATCAAGTACCAATACATAGGTGGAAATTTCCTAATATAGCTATTTGTCTGTCGCCAGCTCTATATGAAACACGCACAGTCGCTCCTCACTCTATGTAAGGCTGTAAGGAATCCACTGGTTTGAATTCATGCTATGAAGAATTTTGTAAAGAGAAAGCTCAAGTTGTATCTGACAAACTGATAAAGAAGTAAAAAAAAAAGTGTTTCACCGCCGTTTTTATTTCGTAGCAATAAAGCAACTGCTGCATTAGACTCGTGTGGTCTCTGTCGTAGCATGTCCATCCCGTAGTATGTCCCTCATCAGATGGGCGAGAAGAGACACTATACTTCCCATTAAGGTGCTGGGTCAACACGAGAACACCAGAAAGTAACCCGTTGAAATATTTGCAATCGAAATATGTAGGAGTGGATTTGTCGATGGTGGGATTCGACCCTGGGACCTTCTGCAAGACAAGTAAGCGCGTTACCACTGAGCTGACCGTGCCCTCACAATATTCAATTCAAATCTAGAGCAGTGATTAGTGTTATTATAGGGTTAGGTTAAATACAAAAAGGAGCTTTTCTTTTCCACAGATGTGACTTCTGCATAATTACTGATCCAGGCTCCTTTGCAGACACCCTGGTGGGTGAAATGGTCAAGGGTCTAGACCAGGGTTCATGGTCTATGGTTGCCGTTGTACACATTTAAGTTGAAATGATCTAATGGTAGTGGAGGGATGGACAGGGTTGTATAACACCCTGGAAACTATGCCTGGGCTCCTTCCATGTCCTAACCATGTGTTGGGATTATTTACTTCCAGAGAAAAAAAAACACTCTGTTCTATCTGAAAAACATAACGCAGTATAGCAACAGAGCACATAATCTGAATCTCCTGGAAATTCCAAGACATAGGACTCGGGTATATGGTAATTCTTACCATGTATCCGCAGTTAGATTATGGAATTCTCTTCATAGGGATATGTTTTTATTGATGAACATGATTGGATCATTGTTTTGATCAGCCAATGAAATCGTTTGGTTACATGATCCATTCTTTTCGTTGATTGGTTCATTCCCCGTTGGGTGAATCTAACCTCAAAATTAAACATTTGATATTTGATTTAAAAAAAAGCAAAGTGGAAAGAAAACTTCTTGAAATTTTCCAATTTTCTTTTGATTTTATGTGAGACTCACAAAGTCTAGGAGCATTCAAGACCTCCCTGGTGAAATATCTTAAAGGCTCACAGTGAAAGAAAAATTTAGTGGTTGTTTATGGAAAAGCTCCTCTAGGCAAACCCTGCCACTTAAAAGAAAGTCATAAAAAAAAATACCTAGGTAGTCATATCATTCCCAAATGCCTAATGAAGTAGGTCAAGTAGGTACAAATATAGGATAAGGACAGTAGTAGGTATCTAGAGATTGGACTTTTTTTCTCAAGCTTTCTTTAAAAATAGGATTGATAGTTCTGCAAGAGTAAATTTAACACTTTTACCACTGGTGTTATGCCAAAGTAACACCTTTTTTGTGTGATAGTGGAAAACGGTGTTACGTCAAGGTAACACTGTTGGAGCCCTTGGTGTTACTTCAATGTATCACCAATAAGATTTTTACTTTTTGATTGCTGGAATGGCTTCTCAAGGCTTCTAGCAATCTAGGGATTTAAAGAAAATTTTCATGAGACTTATAGAAATCAAAAAAAAATGCAAATTTTAGCTGGATATATGGACTAGGTATATTTATTTATTTTTTATGTTAGCTTGGTGTATGTGTTTACTGGGCAATATTTACATGGATTTGTAAAGATGGTGTCAGATCAAATGGAAATTTTGGCATGGAAATTTTGTTCAATGTTTTCACGCAGTGCTGGTGTTCCATGGATGTAACAGTGGTAAAATTGGTTGTGGCATCCTGTAAACACATGTACATTGCAGCTTTGTTTCATTTGGATATTGAATATTTGTGTATTTTTCTTTTACAGAGAAGCCAATACTACTGTTGATGATGAACATTTCCTTGCTCATGTCAAGTGTTGCATCAAGGCATTGCTAGGAGAAGTAAGTTCTGTTTGTCTTTCCTTCTATTGTGCTTGTGCAATAGCATACCTTTCAATATGAGACTGTATACTTGTAGCACGCTCCTCTAACAAATATGTACTCCCTACTCTTCACTCCACAAAAAAAAGGCCATGGGTTCCAGAATAAACATGGTACTTACCAGCTGAACTTACAAGTCCCAATAAATGAAAGAAAAAAAAAACCTTTCCTTCTTATGAAGGATCAATTTTCCTGTTTAAAGATTTTTTTTTAATGAAAAAATTGATTTTATCATTTTAGTTTATTCAAATTTCGTCCTTATGCAAGTCCTGTTGATTTAAGTTTGTCAATATTATTATATTTTGTTCTTGTTTTTATTCAGACAGGGGCTGGTGTGCCAATAGATCTTCTCAAATTCAATCCTGCCCAAACCAGAGCTATACTGAGGTGCCCTGCTTCATTCTTTATCAAGCTACAAACTTCTTTGACAACGTGTGGATATTATAACAATCATCCAGCCAGATTTATCACTCATAGGACTTCTCCTTGCTTACTTAACTTGCTGTCTAGGTCGACTCCCTTTCCCTTCACTTCTTTTTTTTT